>NC_060191.1:67760634-67768134 GCF_021184085.1 Oncorhynchus gorbuscha | reverse complement strand
AACATCATCCTCAGCTCTGACATCTTCCCCAATATTTGGAACCAATGATTGATCACCCCAATCCACAGAAGTGGAGACAAATTTGACCCCAATAACTACCGTGGGATATGTGTCAACAGCAACCTTGGGAAAATCCTCTGCATTATCATCAACAGCAGACTCGTACATTTTCTCAATGAAAACAATGTACTGAACAAATGTCAAATTGGCTTTTTTTTAACCAAATTACCGTAAGACAGACCACGTATTCACCCTACACACCCTAATTGACAACCAAACAAACCAAAACAAAGGCAAAGTCTTCTCATGCTTTTGTTGACTTCAAAAAAGCCTTTGACTCAAAACGGTATGAGGGTCTGCTATACAAATTGATGGAAAGTGGTATTGGGAGTGAAACATACAACATTATAAAATCCATGTACACAAACAACAAGTGTGAGGTTAAAATTGGCACAAAAAACACACACACATTTCTTTCCACAGGGCTGTGGTGTGAGACAGGGATACTTTCTTCAAAATATATATTAATGAATTGGCGAGGGCACTGGAACAGTCTGCAGCACCCGGCCTCACCCTGCTAGAATCTTTTTTTATTATTATTACTTGAATCAGTTCTAGAACCCATTTCCCTTCATGGTTGTGAGGTCTGGAGTCCGCTCACCAACCAAGAATTCACAAAATGGGACAAACACCAAATATCTTCTGTGTACAACATAAAACACCAAATAATGCATGCAGAACAGAATTAGAATTAGATACCCATTCACAAACACACATGGACCTCACAGAGCCCCAGGACAGCAACGAAATTAGACTCATGAGAAAACTATAAGACCATTAGTTGACACATTGGAAAGAATTAACGAAAAAACAGAGCAAACTAGAATGCTATTTGGCCCGAAACAGAGAGTACACAGTGGTAGAATACCTGACCACTGTGACTGACCCAAACTTAAGGAAAAGCTTTGACTATGTACAGACTCAATGAGCATAGCCTTGCTATTGAGAAAGGCCACCGTAGGCAGACATGGCTCTCAAGAGAAGACAGGCTATGTGCTCACTGCCCACAAAATGACGTTGAAACTGAGCTGCACTTCCTAACCTCCTGCCAAATGTATGACCATATTTGTCATGTTTGTCATTTATTGTCATGTCTTGTCCCTGTGCTCCCCATGCTATTCGTTTCCCTCTGCTGGTCTTGTTTGGTTCTATCCCTCTCTCTCCCCCTCCCCCTTTCACTCTCTCGCTCTCTCTTCTCTCTGTCGTTCCGTTCCTGCTCCCAGCTGTTCCTATTCCCCTAATCATCATTTAGCCTTCCCACACCTGTTCCCGATCCTTTCCCCTGATTAGACTCCCTATTTATTCCTTTGTTATCCGTTCCTGTTCCATCGGTTCCTTGTTTTGTATTCCATGCTGTGATTGCGTTTCGCCCTGTCCTGTCGTGTTTTTTTGCCGTGATTGTGTATCACCCTGTCCTGTCGTGTTTTGTGCCTTCTTCAGACGCTGCGTGTGAGCAGGTGTCTCAGTTGACTACGGCCTGCGCCTACCCGAAGCGACCTGCAGTCTGTGGCCGCTTCTCCAGTTGTTTTCCCCTCTACTAATCTAGAGGATTTCAGTTATTCGGTTTTGAACATTAATAAACTCTGTTTCTGTTAAGTCGCGTTTGGGTCCTCCTTCACCTGCATGACAGAAGGAACCGATCAAAGAATGGACCCAGCGACTTCAGACGCTCGTTACACTGCCGTCGAGATCCAAGGAGCCATGCTCGGCAGACACGAGCAGGAATTGTCTGCTGCTCGTCATGCCGTGGAGAACCTGGCCGCTCAGGTTTCCGACCTCTCTGGACAGTTCCAGAGTCTACGTCTCGTGCCACCTGTTACTCCCTGGCCTGCCGAGCCTCCTGAACCCAGGGTTAATAACCCACCTTGCTACTCCGGGCAGCCCACTGAGTGCCGCTCCTTTCTCACGCAGTGTGAGATTGTGTTCTCTCTCCAACCCCACACATACTCTAGAGAGAGAGCTCGGGTTGCTTTCGTCATTTCACTCCTTACTGGCCGGGCTCGAGAATGGGGCACAGCTATCTGGGAGGCAAGGGCTGATTGCTCTAACAGATTCCAGAACTTTAAGGAGGAGATGATTCGGGTTTTTGACCGTTCAGTTTTTGGTGAGGAGGCTTCTAGGGCCCTGGCTTCCTTATGCCAAGGTGAACGGTCCATAACGGATTATTCCATTGAGTTTCGCACTCTTGCTGCCTCTAGTGAGTGGAACGAGCCGGCGCTGCTCGCTCGTTTTCTGGAGGGACTCCACGCAGTGGTTAAGGATGAGATTCTCTCCCGGGAGGTTCCTTCAGATGTGGACTCCTTGATTGCTCTCGCCATCCGCATAGAACGACGGGTAGATCTTCGTCACCGGGCTCGTGGAAGAGAGCTCGCATCAACGGTGTTTCCCTGCTCCGCATCGCAACCATCTCCCTCTGGCTTTGAGACTGAGCCCATGCAGCTGGGAGGGATTCGCATCTCGAAGAAGGAGAGGGAACAGAGGATCACCAACCGCCTGTGCCTCTATTGCGGAGTTGCTGGACATTTTGTTATTTCATGTCCAGTAAGAGGCCAGAGCCCATCAGTAAGCGGAGGGCTACTGGTGAGCGCTACTACTCAGGTCCCTTCATCTAGATCTTGTACTACTATGTCGGTCCATCTACGCTGGACCGGTTCGGGTGCTACATGCAGTGCTTTGATTGACTCTGGGGCTGAGGGTTGTTTCATGGACGAAGCATGGGCTCGGAAACATAACATTCCTTTCAGACCGTTAGACAGGCCTACGCCCATGTTTGCCTTAGATGGTAGTCATCTTCCCAGTATCAAATTTGAGACACTACCTTTAACTCTCACAGTATCTGGTAACCACAGTGAGACTATGTCTTTTTTGATTTTCCGTTCACCGTTTACACCTGTTGTTTTGGGTCACCCCTGGCTTGTAAGTCATAATCCTTCTATTAATTGGTCTAGTAATTCTATCCTATCCTGGAACGTTTCTTGTCATGTGAAGTGTTTAATGTCTGCCATCCCTCCCATTTCTTCTGTCCCTACTTCTCAGGAGGAACCTGGCGATTTGACAGGAGTGCCGGAGGAATATCATGATCTGCGCACGGTCTTCAGTCGGTCCCGAGCCAACTCCCTTCCTCCTCACCGGTCGTATGATTGTAGTATTGATCTCCTTCCGGGGACCACTCCTCCTCGAGGTAGACTATACTCTCTGTCGGCTCCCGAACGTAAGGCTCTCGAGGATTATTTGTCTGTGTCTCTTGACGCCGGTACCATAGTGCCTTCTTCCTCTCCGGCCGGGGCGGGGTTCTTTTTGTTAAGAAGAAGGACGGTACTCTGCGCCCCTGCGTGGATTATCGAGGGCTGAATGACATAACGGTTAAGAATCGTTATCCGCTTCCCCTTATGTCATCAGCCTTCGAGATTCTGCAGGGAGCCAGGTGCTTTACTAAGTTGGACCTTCGTAACGCTTACCATCTCGTGCGCATCAGAGAGGGGGACGAGTGGAAAACGGCGTTTAATACTCCGTTAGGGCATTTTGAGTACCGGGTTCTGCCGTTCGGTCTCGCCAATGCGCCAGCTGTTTTTCAGGCATTAGTTAATGATGTTCTGAGAGACATGCTGAACATTTTTGTTTTTGTCTATCTTGACGATATCCTGATTTTTCTCCGTCACTCGAGATTCATGTTCAGCACGTTCGACGTGTTCTACAGCGCCTTTTAGAGAATTGTCTCTACGTAAAGGCTGAGAAGTGCTCTTTTCATGTCTCCTCCGTTACTTTTCTCGGTTCCGTTATTTCCGCTGAAGGCATTCAGATGGATTCCGCTAAGGTCCAAGCTGTCAGTGATTGGCCCGTTCCAAGGTCACGTGTCGAGTTGCAGCGCTTCTTAGGTTTCGCTAATTTCTATCGGCGTTTCATTCGTAATTTCGGTCAAGTTGCTGCCCCTCTCACAGCTCTTACTTCTGTCAAGACGTGTTTTAAGTGGTCCGGTTCCGCCCAGGGAGCTTTTGATCTTCTAAAAGAACGTTTTACGTCCGCTCCTATCCTCGTTACTCCTGACGTCACTAGACAATTCTTTGTCGAGGTTGACGCTTCAGAGGTAGGCGTGGGAGCCATTCTATCCCAGCGCTCCCAGTCTGACGATAAGGTTCATCCTTGCGCTTATTTTTCTCATCGCCTGTCGCCATCTGAGCGCAACTATGATGTGGGTAACCGTGAACTGCTCGCCATCCGCTTAGCCCTAGGCGAATGGCGACAGTGGTTGGAGGGGGGCGACCGTTCCTTTTGTCGTTTGGACAGACCATAAGAACCTTGAGTACATCCGTTCTGCCAAACGACTTAATGCCCGTCAAGCTCGTTGGGCGTTGTTTTTCGCTCGTTTCGAGTTTGTGATTTCTTACCGTCCGGGTAGCAAGAACACCAAGCCTGATGCCTTATCCCGTCTGTTTAGTTCTTCTGTGGCTTCTACTGATCCCGAGGGGATTCTTCCTTATGGGCGTGTTGTCGGGTTAACAGTCTGGGGAATTGAAAGACAGGTTAAGCAAGCACTCACGCACACTGCGTCGCCGCGCGCTTGTCCTAGTAACCTCCTTTTCGTTCCTGTTTCCACTCGTCTGGCTGTTCTTCAGTGGGCTCACTCTGCCAAGTTAGCGGGTCATCCCGGTGTTCGAGGCACTCTTGCGTCTATTCGCCAGCGCTTTTGGTGGCCGACTCAGGAGCGTGACACGCGCCGTTTCGTGGCTGCCTGTTCGGACTGCGCGCAGACTAAGTCGGGTAACTCTCCTCCTGCCGGTCGTCTCAGACCGCTCCCCATTCCTTCTCGACCATGGTCTCACATTGCCTTAGACTTCATTACCGGTCTGCCTTTGTCTGCGGGGAAGACTGTGATTCTGACGGTTGTCGATAGGTTCTCTAAGGCGGCACATTTCATTCCCCTCGCTAGACTTCCTTCCGCTAAGGAGACGGCACAAATCATTATTGAGAATGTATTCAGAATTCATGGCCTCCCGTTAGACGCCGTTTCAGACAGAGGTCCGCAATTCACGTCACAGTTTTGGAGGGAGTTCTGTCGTTTGATTGGTGCGTCCGTCAGTCTCTCTTCCGGGTTTCATCCCCAGTCTAACGGTCAAGCAGAGAGGGCCAATCAGACGATTGGTCGCATACTACGCAGCCTTTCTTTCAGGAACCCTGCGTCTTGGGCAGAACAGCTCCCTGGGCAGAATACGCTCACAATTCGCTTCCTTCGTCTGCTACCGGGTTATCTCCGTTTCAGAGTAGTCTGGGTTACCAGCCTCCTCTGTTCTCATCCCAGCTTGCCGAGTCCAGCGTTCCCTCCGCTCAAGCGTTTGTCCAACGTTGTGAGCGCACCTGGAGGAGGGTGAGGTCTGCACTTTGCCGTTACAGGGCACAGACGGTGAGAGCCGCCAATAAACGCAGGATTAAGAGTCCAAGGTATTGTTGCGGCCAGAGAGTGTGGCTTTCCACTCGCAACCTTCCTCTTACGACAGCTTCTCGTAAGTTGACTCCGCGGTTCATTGGTCCGTTCCGTGTCTCCCAGGTCGTCAATCCTGTCGCTGTGCGACTGCTTCTTCCGCGACATCTTCGTCGCGTCCATCCTGTCTTCCATGTCTCCTGTGTTAAGCCCTTTCTTCGCACCCCCGTTCGTCTTCCCTCCCCCCCTCCCGTCCTTGTCGAGAGCGCACCTATTTACAAGGTACATAAAATTATGGACATGCGTTCTCGGGGACGGGGTCACCAATACCTAGTGGATTGGGAGGGTTACGGTCCTGAGGAGAGGAGTTGGGTTCCGTCTCGGGACGTGCTGGACCGTTCGCTCATCGATGATTTCCTCCGTTGCCGCCAGGATTCCTCCTCGAGTGCGCCAGGAGGCGCTCGGTGAGTGGGGGGGTACTGTCATGTTTGTCATTTATTGTCATGTCTTGTCCCTGTGCTCCCCATGCTATTCGTTTCCCTCTGCTGGTCTTGTTTGGTTCTATCCCTCTCTCTCCCCCTCCCCCTTTCACTCTCTCGCTCTCTCTTCTCTCTGTCGTTCCGTTCCTGCTCCCAGCTGTTCCTATTCCCCTAATCATCATTTAGCCTTCCCACACCTGTTCCCGATCCTTTCCCCTGATTAGACTCCCTATTTATTCCTTTGTTATCCGTTCCTGTTCCATCGGTTCCTTGTTTTGTATTCCATGCTGTGATTGCGTTTCGCCCTGTCCTGTCGTGTTTTTTGCCGTGATTGTGTATCACCCTGTCCTGTCGTGTTTTGTGCCTTCTTCAGACGCTGCGTGTGAGCAGGTGTCTCAGTTGACTACGGCCTGCGCCTACCCGAAGCGACCTGCAGTCTGTGGCCGCTTCTCCAGTTGTTTTCCCCTCTACTAATCTAGAGGATTTCAGTTATTCGGTTTTGAACATTAATAAACTCTGTTTCTGTTAAGTCGCGTTTGGGTCCTCCTTCACCTGCATGACAATATTAGAGACACATATTACCCTCAGATTACACAGACCCACAAAGAATTTCAAAACAAATCCAATTTTGATAAATTCTCATATCTACTGGGTGAAATACCACAGTGTGCCATCACAGCAGCAAGATGTGTGACCTGTTGCCACGAGAAAAGGACAACCAGTGATGAACCATCACCATTTTAAATACAACCCATATTTATGTTGATTTATTTTCCCTTTTGTACTTTAACTATTTACGCATCGTTACAACACTGTATATAGACATATGACATTTGTAATGTCTTTATTCTTTTAGAACTTTGGTGAGTGTAAACACACACACACACACACACACACACACACACACACACACACACACACACACACACACACACACACACACACACACACACACACACACACACACACACACACACACACACACACACACACACACACACACACACACACACACACACACACACACACACACACACACAGACAAACCTCGTCTGTGGGGTGGGAGGGGTGCTGCGAGGCTGCTCCTTTGTTTCTCGTGCAGTTCCGACGGAGGTAGACCTGCACACACACACCTCTTCAACTGGCCCACCACCTCCCTGAGAAACACAGAGGGGGGACGTTAGAACACCACCTCACTGAGAAACACAGAGGTGGGATGTTAGAACACCTCCTCACTGAGAAACACAGAGGGGGGGATGTTAGAACACCACCCATACACAGGGGGGCTGATTCTCTATAGACAATACAAGGACAGATTTATAAAAAAATCCATTACTTATTGTCTACTGAAATAAATCAAATGAATGTAATTCCCAGAGCCAGGTGTGTGTACAGATGCGATAGTGACGGGTTTTCCCATGGGTGAGTGTGTTGCTGTGGGTCACTATTGTCTCGTATGATAATACAGAGGGCACCTTTGTCATGCTAATCTATGAGAAAAGACATCTGTTCCAATATAAACTAAAGATGCACGCACGCACGCAC
>NC_060191.1:67738134-67755634 GCF_021184085.1 Oncorhynchus gorbuscha | reverse complement strand
CCTGTAAGATAACACACACATCAGGAGTAGAGCTAGCGTGTGTGTGGGGGGGGTGCGATCCCCCCAATGTTCATGCAGATTCAATTGTGTGCAGTGCATTCAGAAAGTATTCAAACCACTTCACTTTTTCCACATTTTGTTACATAACAGCCTTATTGAAATGGATTAAATTAAATGTCTTCCTCATCAATCTACACACAATCTACACACAATACCCCATAATGACAAAGTGAAAACAGTTTTTTTATTTTATTTTAGCAAATGAATCAATGTTTCCATTGATCATCCTTGAGATGTTTCTACAACTTGATCGAAGTCCACCTGTGGTAAATTCAATTTACAGCAGCTTTGAATGTTCCCAAGAACACACTGGCCTCCGTCATTCTGCAGCATTGACGGTCCCCAAGAACACACTGGCCTCCATCATTCTGCAGCATTGACGGTCCCCAAGAACACACTGGCCTCCGTCATTCTGCAGCATTGACGGTCCCCAAGAACACACTGGCCTCCATCATTCTGAAATGGAAGAAGTTTTGTACCACCAAGACTATTCTTAGAGCTGGCCGCCCTGCCAAATCGAGGAATCGTGGGAGAAGGGCCTTGGTCAGGGAGGTGACTCTAACAGAGCTTTAGAGCTCCTCTGTGGAGATGGGAGAACCTTCCAGAAGGACAGCCATCCCTGCAGCACTCCACCAATCAGGCCTTTATGGTGGGAAGGCCAGACGGAAGTCACTCCTCAGTAAAAAGCACATGCCAGCCTGCTTGGAGTTTGCCAAAAGGCACCTAAAGGATTCAGAGCACGAGACCTTCGTCTGATGAAACCAAGATTGAACTCTTTGGCCTGAATGCCAAGCGTCACGTCTGGAGGCAACCTGGCATGATGGTGGCAGCATGATGCTGTGGGGATGTTTTTCAGCGGCAGGGACTGGGAGACTAGTCAGGATCGAGACTCGAGGCTGTAATCGCTGCCAAAGGTGCTTCAACAAAGTACTGAGTAAAGGGTCTGAATACTTATAAAGTACTGAGTAAAGGGTCTGAATACTTATAAAGTACTGAGTAAAGGGTTTGAATACTTATAAAGTACTGAGTAAAGGGTCTGAATACTTATAAAGTACTGAGTAAAGGGTCTGAATACTTTTGTAAATGTGATATTTCAAAAACATTTTTTTTTTTTACAAATTAGCAAAAAAATGTCTAAAAACCTACAATTCTTTCCATTTTAGAATAAGGCTGTAAGGTAACAAAATGTGGAAGAAGGGAAGGGGTCTGAATACTTTCAGAATGCACTGTATATTACCAAAAACCAAAGAAAAAACATTTAATACTATAAAACATGGCACAATGTGTTAATAATATAATAAAGGTTAACTATTAACATCCATAGAGATGATGACTCGTGTATTATTGACAGGCCATATCAGCTGTTCATTTTGTTACATTTTCTGGTCAGAAGGGCCCCTGGAGAAAGACCCGCCTCCTCCGACCCTAGCTCCGCCCCTGGCACTCATACTTAACATACACACCTATATATAAATGACAACACCCTGATGCAGTTTTAAGGAATGGCGGCTTGACCCCTCCCAAAACTACACTACCCAGCAGCCCTGTGTGTACGTACCACGCTGGGCAGTAGCCCCTGTACAGTCTCTCTGAGAGCATCTCGGAGTGAGCGCACGTCAACAACTGCTGCCAGCCGCAGTAAAGCATCCTGGGAGGAAACAGAAACAACATGAGTTACACACAGAAACAGCTTTATGACAAGACACCATACAGCTAATAAGAGGGAACAAAGACAATACACACTTTATAAGAGGGAACAAAGACAATACACACTTTATAAGAGGGAACAAAGACAATACACACTTTATAAGAGGGAACAAAGACAATACACACTTTATAAGAGGGAACAAAGACAATACACACTTTATAAGAGGGAACAAAGACAATACACACTTTATACGAGGGAACAAAGACAATACACACTTTATACGAGGGAACAAAGACAATACACACTTTATAAGAGGGAACAAAGACAATACACACTTTATACGAGGGAACAAAGACAATACACACTTTATACGAGGGAACAAAGACAATACACACTTTATAAGAGGGAACAAAGACAATACACACTTTATAAGAGGGAACAAAGACAATACACACTTTATAAGAGGGAACAAAGACAATACACACTTTATAAGAGGGAACAAAGACAATACACACTTTATAAGAGGGAACAAAGACAATACACACTTTATAAGAGAGGAAAGAGGGGCTGGGGTTTTAGGGAGAGGGGCTGGGGTTTTAGGGAGAGGGGCTGAGGTTTTAGGGAGAGGGGCTGGGGTTTTAGGGATAGGGACTAGAGTTTTAGGGAGAGGTGCCAGGGTTTCCGGGAGAGGGGCTGGGTTTTAGGGAGAGAGGCTGGGGTTTTAGGGAGAGGGGCTGAGGTTTTAGGGAGAGGGGCTGAGGTTTTAGGGAGAGGGGCTGGGGTTTTAGGGATAGGGACTAGAGTTTTTGGGAGAGGAGCTGGGGTTTTAGGGATAGGGATTAGAGTTTTAGGGAGAGGGGCTGGGGTTTTACGGAGAGGGGCTGGGGTTTTAGGGAGAGGGGCTGGGGTTTTATGGAGAGGGGCTGGGGTTTTATGGATAGGGGCTGGGGTTTTAGGGATTAGGGCTGGGGTTTTAGGGATAGGGACTAGAGTTTTAGGGAGAGGTGCCAGGGTTTCTGGATAAGAGCGTCTGCTAAATGACTTAAATGTAAATGTAAATGTTTCAGGGAGAGGGGCTGGGTTTTAGGGAGAAGGGCTGGGGTTTTATGGAGAGAGGCTGGGGTTTTAGGGATAGGGACTAGAGTGGCGTTCTGCATTAGCATCGAATAGCCCCCGTGATATGCAACTTTTCAGGGAAGTTAGGAACAAATATACACAGGCAGTTAGAAAAGCTAAGGCAAGCTTTTTCAAACAGAAATTTGCATCCTGTAGTACTAACTCAAAAAAGTTCTGGGACACTGTAAAGTCCATGGAGAATAAGAGCACCTCCTGCCAGCTGCCCACTACACTGAGGCTAGGAAACACTGTCACCACTGATAAATCCACTATAATTGAGAATTTCAATAAGCATTTCTCTACGGCTGGCCATGCTTTCCACTTGGCTACCCCTACCCCGGACAACTGCCCGGCACCCTCCACAGCAACCCACCAAAGCCCCCAACATTTCTCCTTTACCCAAATCCAGATAGCTGATGTTCTGAAAGAGCTACAAAATCTAGACCCCTACAAATCAGCTGGGCAAGACAATTTGGACATTCTCTTTCAAAAAATATCTGCCAAAATTGTTGCAACCCCTATTACTAGCCTGTTCAACCTCTCTTTCGTATCATCTGAGATTCCCAAAGATTGGAAAGCTGCCGCGGTCATCCCCATTCAAAGGGGGTGACACTCTAGACCCAAACTGCTATCTATCCTACCCTGTCTTTCTAAGGTCTTCGAAAGCCAAGTTAACAAACAGATTACTGACCATTTCGAATCCCACTATACCTTCTCCGCTATGCAATCTGGTTGCAGAGCTGGTCATGCGTGCACCTCAGCCACGCTCAAGGTTCTAAACGACATCATAACCGCCATCGATAAGAGACATTACTGTGCAGCCGTATTCATCGACCTGGCCAAGGCTTTCAACTCTGTCAATCACAACATTCTTATTGGCAGACTCGACAGCCTTGGTTTCTCAAATGATTGCCACGCCTGGTTTACCAACTACTTCTCTGATAGAGTTCAGGGTGTCAAATCGGAGGGACTGTTGTCCGGTCCTCTGACATCTCTATGGGTGTGCCACAGGGTTCAATTCTCGGGCCGACTCTCTTTTCTGTATACATCAATGATGTTGCTCTTGCTGCTGGCGATTCTCTGATCCACCTCTACGCAGACGACACCATTTTGTATACTTCTGGTTCCTCCTTGGACACTGTGTTAACTAATCTCCAGAGGAGCTTCAATGCCATACAACTCTCCTTCCGAAGCCTCCAACTGCTCTTAAACGCAAATAAAACTAAATGCATGCTATTCAATCGATCACTGCCCGCACCTGCCTGCCCGTCCATTATCACTACTCTGGACGGTTCTGACTTGGTAAAGACAGCAGTGTTTTTGTGTTTGACTCAATGGCTTTTATTATGAGATTCTTTTCACCGATTCGAAGCGAGTGTTGAAGATCACACACCCGCCCGCCCGCCCACACACACACAGTCTGTCACGTCTACTCCCGCTCTCCCGCTCCGGTGCTCGACATCGCCGGTCTAATAACCACCGGTCCTGGCAACCCCCTGGTTCACCAACTACTTCTCTGATAGAGTTCAGTGTGTCAAATCAGAGGGCCTGTTGTTCGGACCTCTGACAGTCTCTATGGGGGTACCATAGGGTTCAATTCTCGGGCCGACTCTCTTCTCTGTATACATCAATGATGTCGCTCTTGCTGCTGGCGATTCTCTGATCCACCTCTACGCAGACGACACCATTTTGTATACCTCTGGCCCTTCTTTTTAAACTGTACTAACTAACCTCCAGACATGCTTCAATGGCATACAACACACCATCCGTGGCCTCCAACTACTCTTAAATGCAAGTAAAACTAAATGCATGCTCTTGCCCGCCCGTCCAGCATCACTACTCTGGACAGACTTAGAATACGTGGACAACTACAAATACCTGGGTGTCTGGTTAGACTGTAAACTCTCCTTCCAGAATTACATTAAGCATCTCCAATCCAAAATTAAATCTAGAATCGTCTTTCTATATCGCAACAAAGCATCCTTCACTCATGCTGCCAAAAATACCCTCGTAAAACTGACCATCCGACCGATCCTCAACTTCGGTGATGTCATCTATAAAATAGCCTCCAACACTCTACTCAACAAACTGGATGCAGTCTATCACAGTGCCATCCGTTTTGTCACCAAAGCCCCATACACTACCCACCATTGCGACCTGTACACTCTTGTTGGTTGGCCCTCGCTTCATACTCGTCGCCAAATCCACTGGCTACAGGTTATCTACAAGTCTCTGCTAGGTAAAACCCCGCCTTATCTCAGCTCACTGGTCACCATAGCAGCACCCACTCGTAGCACGCGCTCCAGCAGATATATCTCACTGGTCACCCCCAAAGCCAATTCCTCCTTTGGTCTTCTTTCCTTCCAGTTCTCTGCTGCCCATGACTGGAACGAATTGCAAAAATCTCTGAAGCTGGAGACTCATATCTCCCTCACTAGCTTTAAGCACCGGCTGTCAGAGCAGCTTTACGCTTTATCTTGGCCAGGTCCAGTTGCAAATGAGAACTTTAACCAGCCTACCTGGTTAAATAAAGGTGTTCTCAACCAGCCTACCCGGTTAAATAAAGGTGAAATAAAATGAATAAAAAATACATTTAGTTCTACAGCCTGATGAGACAGTAGAGATATATTTAGTTCTACAGTCCTGGGTTTCATGCTCTACAGCCTGATGAGACAGTAGAGATATATTTAGTTCTACAGTCCTGGGTTTCATGCTCTACAGCCTGATGAGACAGTAGAGATACATTTAGTACTACAGCCTGATGAGACAGTAGAGATACATTTAGTTCTACAGTCCTGGGTTTCATGCTCTTCAGCCTGATGAGACAGTAGAGATACATTTAGTACTACAGCCTGATGAGACAGTAGAGATACATTTAGTACTACAGCCTGATGAGACAGTAGAGATATATTTAGTTCTACAGTCCTGGGGGTCATGCTCTACAGCCTGATGAGACAGTAGAGATACATTTAGTTCTACAGTCCTGGGTTTCATGCTCTTCAGCCTGATGAGACAGTAGAGATACTTATTATTCTTTCAAAATAGAGCGAACAGGGGAGGAAGAAAGACAAATACCAATAAAGAGAAAGAGAGAGAATGAGAGAGAGTGGGGTGGAGAAAGAGAAAGAATGAGAGAGAGTGGGGTGGAGAAAGAGAAAGAATGAGAGAGAGTGGGGAGGAGAAAGAGAAAGAATGAGAGAGAGTGGGGAGGAGAAAGAGAAAGAATGAGAGAGAGTGGGGAGGAGAAGGAGAAAGAATGAGAGAGAGTGGGGAGGAGAAAGAGAGAGAATGCGAGTGGGGAGGAGAAAGAGAGAGAATGAGAGAGAGTGGGGTGGAGAAAGACAGAGAATGGGAGTGGGGTGGAGAAAGAGAGAATGAGAGAGAGTGGGGAGGAGAAAGAGAGATAGTGTGGAAGAGAAAGAGAGAGAATGAGAGTGGGGTGGAGAAAGCGAGAGAATGAGAGAGAGTGGGGTGGAGAAAGACAGAGAATGAGAGAGAGTGGGGAGGAGAAAGAGAGAGAATGAGAGAGAGTGGGGAGGAGAAAGAGAGAGAGAATGAGAGAGAGTGGGGAGGAGAAAGAGAGAGAATGAGAGAGAATGAGAGAGAGAGTGGGGAGGAGAAAGAGAGAGAATGAGAGATAGTGTGGAAGAGAAAGAGAGAGAATGAGAGAGAATGAGAGAGAGTGGGGAGGAGAAAGAGAGATAATGAGAGTGCGGTGGAGAAAGAGAGAGAATGAGAGAGAGTGGGGAGGAGAAAGAGAGAGAATGAGAGAGTGGGGAGGAGAATGAGAGAGAATGAGAGTGGGGTGGAGAAAGAGAGAGAATGAGAGAGAGTGGGGAGGAGAAAGAGAGAGAATGAGAGAGAGTGGGGAGGAGAAAGAGAGAGAATGAGAGTGGGGTGGAGAAAGAGAGAGAATGAGAGAGTGGGGAGGAGAAAGAGAGAGAATGCGAGTGGGGTGGAGAAAGACAGAGAGTGAGAGTGGGGTGGAGAAAGAGAGAATGAGAGAGAGTGGGGAAGAGAAAGAGAGAGAATGAGAGAGAGTGTGGAAGAGAAAGAGAGAGAATGAGAGAGTGGGGAGGAGAAAGAGAGAGAATGGGAGAGAGTGGGGAGGAGAAAGAGAGAGAATGGGAGTGGGGTGGAGAAAGAGAGAGAATGAGAGAGAGTGGGGAGGAGAAAGGGAGAGAATGAGAGTGGGGAGGAGAAAGGGAGAGAATGAGAGTGGGGAGGAGAAAGAGAGAGAATGAGAGAGAGTGGGGTGGAGAAAGAGAGAGAATGGGAGTGGGGTGGAGAAAGAGAGAGAATGAGAGTGGGGTGGAGAAAGAGAGAGAATGAGAGTGGGGTGGAGAAAGAGAGAGAATGAGAGAGAGTGGGGAGGAGAAAGGGAGAGAATGAGAGAGTGGGGAGGAGAAAGAGAGAGAATGAGAGAGAGTGGGGAGGAGAAAGAGAGAGAATGAGAGAGAGTGGGGAGGAGAAAGAGAGAGAATGAGAGAGAGTGGGGAGGAGAAAGGGAGAGAATGAGAGTGGGGAGGAGAAAGAGAGAGAATGAGAGAGTGGGGAGGAGAAAGAGAGAGAATGGGAGTGGGGAGGAGAAAGAGAGAGAGAATGAGAGAGAGTGGGGAGGAGAAAGGGAGAGAATGAGAGAGAGTGGGGAGGAGAAAGAGAGAGAATGAGAGAGAGTGGGGAGGAGAAAGGGAGAGAATGAGAGAGTGGGGAGGAGAAAGAGAGAGAATGAGAGAGAGTGGGGTGGAGAAAGTGGGAGAATGAGAGAGAGTGGGGAGGAGAAAGAGAGAGAATGAGAGAGAGTGGGGAGGAGAAAGAGAGAGAATGAGAGTGGGGTGGAGAAAGAGAGAGAATGAGAGAGTGGGGAGGAGAAAGAGAGAGAATGAGAGAGAGTGGGGAGGAGAATGAGAAAGAATGAGAGAGAGTGGGGAGGAGAAAGAGAGAGAATGAGAGAGAGTGGGGAGGAGAAAGAGAGAGAATGAGAGTGGGGTGGAGAAAGAGAGAGAATGAGAGAGTGGGGAGGAGAAAGAGAGAGAATGAGAGTGGGGTGGAGAAAGCGAGAGAGTGAGAGAGAGTGGGGAGGAGAAAGGGAGAGAATGAGAGAGTGGGGAGGAGAAAGAGAGAGAATGAGAGAGAGTGGGGAGGAGAAAGAGAGAGAGAATGAGAGAGAGTGGGGAGGAGAAAGAGAGAGAATGAGAGAGAGTGGGGAGGAGAAAGAGAGAGAATGAGAGAGAGTGGGGAGGAGAAAGGGAGAGAATGAGAGGGGGAGGAGAAAGAGAGAGAATGAGAGAGTGGGGAGGAGAAAGAGAGAGAATGGGAGTGGGGAGGAGAAAGAGAGAGAGAATGAGAGAGAGTGGGGAGGAGAAAGAGAGAGAATGAGAGTGGGGAGGAGAATGAGAAAGAATGAGAGAGTGGGGAGGAGAAAGAGAGAGAATGCGAGTGGGGAGGAGAAAGAGAGAGAATGAGAGAGAGGGGGTGGAGAAAGAGGGAGAATGAGAGAGAGTGGGGAGAGAAAGAGAGAGAATGAGGAGAGTGGGGAGGAGAAAGAGAGAGAATGAGAGTGGGGTGGAGAAAGAGAGAGAATGAGAGAGTGGGGAGGAGAAAGAGAGAGAATGAGAGAGAGTGGGGAGGAGAATGAGAAAGAATGAGAGAGAGTGGGGAGGAGAAAGAGAGAGAATGAGAGAGAGTGGGGAGAAAGAGAGAGAATGAGAGTGGGGTGGAGAAAGAGAGAGAATGAGAGAGTGGGGAGGAGAAAGAGAGAGAATGAGAGTGGGGTGGAGAAAGAGAGAGTGAGAGAGAGTGGGGAGAGAAAGAGAGAATGAGAGAGGAGAAAGAGAGAATGAGAGAGAGTGGGGAGAGAAAGAAGAGAATGAGAGAGAGTGGGGAGGAGAAAGAGAGAGAATGAGAGAGAGTGGGGAGGAGAAAGAGAGAGAATGAGAGAGAGGGGAGGAGAAAGAGAGAATGAGAGTGGGGAGGAGAAAGAGAGAGAATGAGAGAGTGGGGAGGAGAAAGAGAGAGAATGGGAGTGGGGAGGAGAAAGAGAGAGAATGGGGAGGAGAAAGAGAGAGAATGAGAGTGGGGAGGAAAGAATGAGAGAGAGAGAAAGAGAGAGAATGAGTGGGGAGGAGAAAGAGAGAAGAGAGAGTGGGGTGGAGAAAGACAGAGAATGGGAGTGGGGTGGAGAAAGAGAGAATGAGAGAGAGTGGGGAGGAGAAAGAGAGATAGTGTGGAAGAGAAAGAGAGAGAATGAGAGTGGGGTGTGGAGAAAGCGAGAGAATGAGAGAGGGGTGGAGAAAGACAGAGAATGAGAGAGTGGGGAGGAGAAAGAGAGAGAGAGAGAGAATGAGAGAGAGGGGAGGAGAAAGAGAGAATGAGAGATAGTGTGGAAGAGAAAGAGAGAGAATGAGAGAGAATGAGAGAGAGTGGGGAGGAGAAAGAGAGATAATGAGAGTGCGGTGGAGAAAGAGAGAGAATGAGAGAGAGTGGGGAGGAGAAAGAGAGAGAATGAGAGAGAATGAGAGAGAGTGGGGAGGAGAAAGAGAGAGAATGAGAGAGAATGAGAGAGAGAGTGGGGAGGAGAAAGAGAGAGAATGAGAGATAGTGTGGAAGAGAAAGAGAGAGAATGAGAGAGAATGAGGGAGTGGGGAGGAGAAAGAGAGATAATGAGAGTGCGGTGGAGAAAGAGAGAGAATGAGAGAGAGTGGGGAGGAGAAAGAGAGAGAATGAGAGAGTGGGGAGGAGAATGAGAGAGAATGAGAGTGGGGTGGAGAAAGAGAGAGAATGAGAGAGAGTGGGGAGGAGAAAGAGAGAGAATGAGAGAGAGTGGGGAGGAGAAAGAGAGAGAATGAGAGTGGGGTGGAGAAAGAGAGAGAATGAGAGAGTGGGGAGGAGAAAGACAGAGAGTGAGAGTGGGGTGGAGAAAGAGAGAATGAGAGAGAGTGGGGAAGAGAAAGAGAGAGAATGAGAGAGAGTGTGGAAGAGAAAGAGAGAGAATGAGAGAGTGGGGAGGAGAAAGAGAGAGAATGGGAGAGAGTGGGGAGGAGAAAGAGAGAGAATGAGAGAGAGTGGGGAGGAGAAAGAGAAAGAATGAGAGAGAGTGGGAAGGAGAAAGAGAGAGAATGAGAGAGAGTGGGGTGGAGAAAGAGAGAGAATGAGAGAGTGGGGAGGAGAAAGAGAGAGAATGAGAGTGGGGTGGAGAAAGAGAGAGAATGAGAGAGTGGGGAGGAGAAAGAGAGAGAATGCGAGTGGGGTGGAGAAAGACAGAGAGTGAGAGTGGGGTGGAGAAAGAGAGAATGAGAGAGAGTGGGGAGGAGAAAGGGAGAGAATGAGAGAGTGGGGAGGAGAAAGAGAGAGAATGAGAGAGAGTGGGGAGGAGAATGAGAAAGAATGAGAGAGAGTGGGGTGGAGAAAGTGGGAGAATGAGAGAGAGTGGGGAGGAGAAAGAGAGAGAATGAGAGAGAGTGGGGAGGAGAAAGAGAGAGAATGAGAGTGGGGTGGAGAAAGAGAGAGAATGAGAGAGTGGGGAGGAGAAAGAGAGAGAATGAGAGTGGGGTGGAGAAAGCGAGAGAGTGAGAGAGAGTGGGGAGGAGAAAGGGAGAGAATGAGAGAGAGTGTGGAAGAGAAAGAGAGAGAGAATGAGAGAGAGGGGGAGGAGAAAGAGAGAGAATGAGAGAGAGTGGGGAGGAGAAGAGAGAGAATGAGAGAGAGTGGGGAGGAGAATGAGAAAGAATGAGAAGTGGGGAGAGAAAGAGAGAGAATGGGGAGGAGAAAGAGAGAGAGAGATGAGAGAGTGGGGAGGAGAAAGAGAGAGAGAGAGAGAGTGAGAGAATGAGAAAGAATGAGAGAGTGGGGAGGAGAAAGAGAGAGAATGCGAGTGGGGAGGAGAAAGAGAGAGAATGAGAGAGAGTGGGGTGGAGAAAGACAGAGAATGGGAGAGGGGTGGAGAAAGAGAGAATGAGAGAGAGTGGGGAGGAGAAAGAGAGATAGTGTGGAAGAGAAAGAAGAGAATGAGAGTGGGGAGGAGAAAGAGAGAGAGTGGGGTGGAGAAAGACAGAGAATGAGGGAGGGGGAGGAAAGAGAGAGAGAATGAGAGAGAATGGAGAGAGGGGGAGGAGAAAGAGAGAGAATGAGAGATAGTGTGGAGAGAAAGAGAGAGAATGAGAGAGAATGAGTGGGGAGGAGAAAGAGAGATAATGAGAGTGCGGTGGAGAAAGAGAGAGAATGAGAGAGAGTGGGGAGGAGAAAGAGAGAGAATGAGAGAGAATGAGAGAGAGTGGGGAGGAGAAAGAGAGAGAATGAGAATGAGAGAGAGAGTGGGGAGGAGAAAGAGAGAGAATGAGAGATAGTGTGGAAGAGAAAGAAAGAATGAGAGAATGAGAGAGAGTGGGGAGGAGAAAGAGAGATAATGAGAGTGGGTGGAGAAAGAGAGAATGAGAGAGAGTGGGGAGGAGAAAGAGAGAGAATGAGAGAGTGGGGAGGAGAAAAGAGAGAATGAGAGTGGGGTGGAGAAAGAGAGAGAATGAGAGAGAGTGGGGAGGAGAAAGAGAGAGAATGAGAGAGAGTGGGGAGGAGAAAGAGAGAGAATGAGAGTGGGGTGGAGAAAGAGAGAGAATGAGAGAGTGGGGAGGAGAAAGACAGAGAAGAGTGGGGTGGAGAAAGAGAGAATGAGAGAGAGTGGGGAAGAGAAAGAGAGAGAATGAGAGAGAGTGGAAGAGAAAGAGAGAGAATGAGAGAGTGGGGAGGAGAAAGAGAGAGAATGGGAGAGAGTGGGGAGGAGAAAGAGAGAGAATGGGAGTGGGGTGGAGAAAGAGAGAGAATGAGAGAGAGTGGGGAGGAGAAAGGGGAGAGAATGAGAGAGGGGGAGGAGAAAGGGAGAGAATGAGAGTGGGGAGGAGAAAGAGAGAGAAATGAGAGAGAGTGGGGAGGAGAAAGAGAGAGAATGGGAGTGGGGTGGAGAAAGAGAGAGAATGAGAGTGGGGAGGAGAAAGAGAGAGAATGAGAGAGAGTGGGGTGGAGAAAGAGAGAGAATGAGAGAGTGGGGAGGAGAAAGGGAGAGAATGAGAGAGAGTGGGAAGGAGAAAGAGAGAGAATGAGAGAGAGTGGGGAGGAGAAAGAGAGAGAGAATGAGAGAGAGTGGGGAGGAGAAAGAGAGAGAGATGAGAGAGAGTGGGGAGGAGAAAGAGAGAGAGAATGAGAGAGAGTGGGGAGGAGAAAGGGAGAGAATGAGAGTGGGGAGGAGAAAGAGAGAAATGAGAGAGTGGGGAGGAGAAAGAGAGAGAATGGGAGTGGGAGGAGAAAGAGAGAGAATGAGAGAGAGTGGGGAGGAGAAAGGGAGAGAATGAGAGAGAGTGGGGAGGAGAAAGAGAGAGAATGAGAGAGAGTGGGGAGGAGAAAGGGAGAGAATGAGAGAGTGGGGAGGAGAAAGAGAGAGAATGAGAGAGAGTGGGGAGGAGAAAGAGAAAGAATGAGAGAGAGTGGGGTGGAGAAAGTGGGAGAATGAGAGAGAGTGGGGAGGAGAAAGAGAGAGAATGAGAGAGAGTGGGGAGGAGAAAGAGAGAGAATGAGAGTGGGGTGGAGAAAGAGAGAGAATGAGAGAGAGGAGAAAGAGAGAGAATGAGAGAGAGAAAGGGGAGAGGAGAAAGGAGAGAATGAGAGAGAGTGTGGAAGAGAAAGAGAGAGAGAATGAGAGGGAGTGGGGAGGAGAAAGAGAGAGAGAATGAGAGAGAGTGGGGAGGAGAAAGGGAGAGAATGAGAGAGAGTGGGGAGGAGAAAGAGAGAGAATGAGAGAGAGTGGGGAGGAGAAAGAGAGAGAATGAGAGAGAGTGGGGAGGAGAAAGCGAGAGAATGAGAGAGAGTGGGGTGGAGAAAGAGAGAGAATGAGAGAGTGGGGAGGAGAAAGGGAGAGAATGAGAGAGAGTGGGGAGGAGAAAGGGAGAGAATGAGAGAGTGGGGAGGAGAAAGAGAGAGAATGAGAGAGAGTGGGGAGGAGAAAAAGAGAGAATGAGAGAGAGTGGGGAGGAGAAAGAGAGAGAATGAGAGAGAGTGAGGGAGGAGAAAGAGAAAGAATGAGAGAGAGAGGGGAGGAAAAGAGAGAGAATGAGAGAGAGTGGGGAGAGAGAGAATGAGAGAGAGTGGGGTGGAGAATGAGAGAGAGGAGGAGAAAGAAAGAAGAATGAGAGAGAGTGGGGAGGAGAAAGAGAGAGAGATGAGAGAGAGTGGGGAGGAGAAAGAGAGAGAATGAATGAGAGAGAGTGGGGAGGAGAAAGAGAGAGAATGAGAGAGAGTGGGGAGGAGAAAGAGAGAATGAGAGAAAGGAGAGAATGGGGAGGAGAAAGAGAGAGAATGAGAGTGGGGAGGAGAAAGAGAGTGAATGAGAGTGGGGTGGAGAAAGAGAGAGAATGAGAGAGTGGGGAGGAGAAAGAGAGAGAATGAGAGTGGGGTGGAGAAAGCGAGAGAGTGAGAGAGAGTGGGGAGGAGAAAGAGAGAGAATGAGAGAGAGTGTGGAAGAGAAAGAGAGAGAATGAGAGTGGGGTGGAGAAAGCGAGAGAGTGAGAGAGAGTGGGGAGGAGAAAGAGAGAGAATGAGAGAGAGTGTGGAAGAGAAAGAGAGAGAATGAGAGTGGGGTGGAGAAAGCGAGAGAGTGAGAGAGAGTGGGGAGGAGAAAGAGAGAGAGAATGAGAGGGAGTGGGGAGGAGAAAGGGAGAGAATGAGAGAGAGTGGGGAGGAGAAAGGGATGTTGTGTTTAATTGATCTGATCACTGGCGCCCTTCAAATGTCAGAGCACTCAGCATGAATACTTTAGCTCAGTAAGAGGGTCTGCACAGAGAGAGAGAGAGAGAGAGAGAGAGATAAGGAAGGGGAGAGAGAGATAAGGAAGGGGAGAGAGAGCTAAGGAAGGGGAGAGAGAGATAAGGAAGGGGAGAGAGAGATAAGGAAGGGGAGAGAGAGATAAGGAAGGGGAGAGAGAGATAAGGAAGGGGAGAGAGAGATAAGGAAGGGGAGAGAGAGATAAGGAAGGGGAGAGAGAGATAAGGAAGGGGAGAGAGAGATAAGGAAGTGGAGAGAGAGATAAGGAAGGGGAGAGAGAGATAAGGAAGGGGATATAAGGAGATAAGAGGAGAGGTGAACGGCAGGGATAGGAAGAAGGGGGGAGGGATTAGAGAGGGGAGGTAGAATAGAGAGGGAAAGAACACCTGCTCCAATCACTACTCTGACCTAATGATAACAACACACTGATTCCACTATCTGAAATTCACTCTTCAGCTTCCCCATTCTGTCACAATAGGAGAACCAGAAGTCAGAGATCAAATACTGCCATTTTAGTTAGTCAGATTATCCAAAGCTCTGAGAATTTAACTCTGAGAGTGAACATGTGTCTTGGGGGCGTTACTATAGCAGAAGGTTACTATAGCAGATGGTTACTATAGCAGATGGTTACTATAGCAGATGGTTTCTATAGCAGATGGGTACTATAGCAGCTTCATGATGAGGAATGATGCAATAGAGCAGCTACCTGACATTAGAAATGTGAAAACATCGAGCAGCTAACTGACAATAGAAATGTGAAAACCTAGAGCAGCTACCAGACAATAGAAATATGAAAACCTAGAGCAGCTACCCCCCCGCACACACACACACACACACACACACACACACACACACACACACACACACACACACACACACACACACACACACACACACACACACACACACACACACACACACACACACACACACACACACACACACACACACACACACACAGACCCATAATTCTCTCTCACAAGCCCACACATCTGTAAATATATTTATACAAGCAGCAGGCTGCAGTATTGAAGGGCATGTTGAGACTCTACACAGGGAGAGAGGGGGTGTCAGTTGTACGGTACAGCATGTCTCCCCCAGGCGCTAGGCTCTGAGCAGCTTATTACATAGGATTAAATATGATTAAATATGATCACTCAATCAACCTGTAAGAATGCCTCTGTAATGAACCTAGATCTGTGCCAGCCAGCCAGCCAGCCAGTGTGTGTGTGTGTGTGTGTGTGTGTGTGTGTGTGTGTGTGTGTGTGTGTGTGTGTGTGTGTGTGTGTGTGTGTGTGTGTGTGTGTGTGTGTGTGTGTGTGTGTGTGTGTGTGTGAAAGAGAGAGAGAGAGAGAGAGGTGTGTGTGTGTGCGTGAAAGCGTGCGTGCGTGCGTGCGTGCGTGCGTGCGTGCGTGCGTGCGTGCGTGCGTGCGTGCGTGCGTGCGTGCGTGCGTGCGTGCGTGTGTGTGTGTGTGTGTGTGTGTTTGTGTGTGGGTGTGAAAGAGAGAGAGAGAGAGAGAGGGTGTGTGTGTGTGTGAAAGAGAGAGAGAGAGACAGAGGGTGAGAGTGTGTGTGTGTGTGTGTGTGTGTGTGTGTGTGTGTGTGTGTGTGTGTGTGTGTGTGTGTGTGTGTGTGTGTGTGTGTGTGTGTGTGTGTGTGTGTGTGTGTGTGTGTGTGTGTGTGAAAGAGAGAGAGAGAGACAGAGGGTGAGAGTGTGTGTGTGTGTGTGTGTGTGTGTGTGTGTGTGTGTGTGTGTGTGTGTGTGTGTGTGTGTGTGTGTGTGTGTGTGTGTGTGTGTGTGTGTGTGTGTGTGTGTGTGTGTGTGTGTGTGTGTTGCTATGCATATGGTTGGATTCATCAGAAGGCTCTCCAGTCTGGAGATCTTAATTAACCTTGTACGTTCCCCACAATAATGCTCACTCACCCAGAACATAGTCATCAACATACCACCCTCGATACTATGACACCATCATTACCATAACCGCCCCATTGCCACAGCATGTACATTACCATAACACCCTCATTACCAGAACACCCTCATTACCATAGCATGTACATTACCATAACACCATCATTACCAGAACACCCTCATTACCATAGCATGTACATTACCATAACACCCTGATTACCAAAACACCCTCATTACCATAACACACTCATTACCATAGCATGTACATTACCATAACACCATCATTACCATAACCGCCCCATTGCCACAGCATGTACATTACCATAACACCCTCATTACCATAACCGCCCCATTGCCACAGCATGTACATTACCATAACACCCTCATTACCAGAACACCCTCATTACCATAACACACTCATTACCATAGCATGTACATTACCATAACACCCTCATTACCATAACACCCTCATTACCATAACCGCCCCATTGCCACAGCATGTACATTACCATAACACCATCATTACCATAACACCCTCATTACCATAACCGCCCCATTGCCACAGCATGTACATTACCATAACACCATCATTACCATAACCTCCCCATTGCCACAGCATGTACATTACCATAACACCATCATTACCATAACCGCCCCATTGCCACAGCATGTACATTACCATAACACCATCATTACCATAACCGCCCCATTGCCATAGCATGTACATTACCATAACACCATCATTACCATAACCTCCCCATTGCCACAGCATGTACATTACCATAACACCATCATTACCATAACCGCCCCATTGCCACAGCATGTACATTACCATAACACCCTGATTACCAGAGCACCCTCATTACCATAACACACTCATTACCATAGCATGTACATTACCATAACACCATCATTACCATAACACACTCATTACCATAGCATGTACATTACCATAACACCCTCATTACCATAACACCCTCATTACCATAACACCATCAGTACCATAACACACTCATTACCATAGCATGTACATTACCATAACACCATCATTACCATAACACCCTCATTACCATAGCATGTGCATTACCATAACACCCTCATTACCAGAACACCCCCATTACCATAACACACTCATTACCATAGCATGTACATTACCATAACACCATCATTACCATAACACCATCATTACCATAACACCCCCATTACCATAACACCCTCATTACCATAGCATGTGCATTACCATAACACCCTCTCTCTTTCACACACACACACACACACACACACACACACACACACACACACACACACACACACACACACACACACACACACACACACACACACACACACACACACACACACACACACACACACACACACACACACACACACACACACACACACACTCATAACACCCTCATTACCATAACCATAGCACAACCATGCCCATAGCACAACCATGCCCATAACACCCTCATTACCATAACACCCTCATTACCATAACACCCTCATTACCATAACACCCTATTACCATAACCATAGCACACCCATTACCATAGCACAACCATGCCCATAGCACAACCATGCCCATAACACCCTCATTACCATAACCATAGCACAACCATGCCCATAGCACAACCATGCCCATAACACCCTCATTACCATAACACCCTCATTACCATAACACCCCATTACCATTACCATAGCACACCCATTACCATAACACCCCATTACCATTACCATAGCACACCCATTACCATAACACCCCATTACCATGCCCATAGCACAACCATGCCCATAACACCCTCATTACCATAACACACCCATAACCATAACCATAGCACAACCATGCCCATAACACCCTCATTACCATAACATACCCATAACCATAACCATAGCACAACCATGCCCATAACACCCTCATTACCATAACCATAGCACAACCATGCCCATAGCACAAC
>NC_060191.1:67725634-67728134 GCF_021184085.1 Oncorhynchus gorbuscha | reverse complement strand
TCTATCTCTCCCTTCCTCTCTTAAATCTCTCCATCTATCTCTCCCTTCCTCTCTTAAATCTCTCACTCTACCTCTCCTTTCCTCTCCTAAATCTCTCCGTCTATCTCTCCCTTCCTCTCCTAAATATCTCCCTCTACCTCTCCTTTCCTCTCCTAAATCTCTCCATCTATCTCTCCCTTCCTCTCCTAAATATCTCCCTCTCCTTTCCTTTCCTAAATCTCTCCGTCTCCCTCTTCCTTCCCTGCTCTTTCCTTGTTCCTTGTCTTCTTCTAGATATCACCGTCTTTCCTTCCTTTCCTTTCTCCTAAATGTCACCTGTAGGATGCGGTGCTGTGAGGGAGGAACGCAGCGAGGAGTGAGGAGGTGCTGTGAGGGAGGAACGCAGCGAGGAGTGATGAGGTGCTGTGAGGGAGGAACGCAGCGAGGAGTGATGCGGTGCTGTGAGGGAGGAACGCAGCGAGGAGTGAGGAGGTGCTGTGAGGGAGGAACGCAGCGAGGAGTGATGAGGTGCTGTGAGGGAGGAACGCAGCGAGGAGTGATGAGGTGCTGTGAGGGAGGAACGCAGCGAGGAGTGATGAGGTGCTGTGAGGGAGTGAGGGAGGAACGCAGCGAGGAGTGATGAGGTGCTGTGAGGGAGGAACGCAGCGAGGAGTGATGAGGTGCTGTGAGGGAGTGAGGGAGGAACACAGCGAGGAGTGATGAGGTGCTGTGAGGGAGGAACGCAGCGAGGAGTGAGGAGGTGCTGTGAGGGAGGAACGCAGCGAGGAGTGATGAGGTGCTGTGAGGGAGTGAGGGAGGAACGCAGCGAGGAGTGATGAGGTGCTGTGAGGGAGTGAGGGAGGAACGCAGCGAGGAGTGATGAGGTGCTGTGAGGGAGGAATGCAGCGAGGAGTGATGAGGTGCTGTGAGGGAGGAACGCAGCGAGGAGTGAGGAGATGCTGTGAGGGAGGAAGGCAGCGAGGAGTGAGGAGGTGCTGTGAGGGAGTGAGGGAGGAACGCAGCGAGGAGTGATGAGGTGCTGTGAGGGAGTGAGGGAGGAACGCAGCGAGGAGTGATGAGGTGCTGTGAGGGAGTGAGGGAGGAACGCAGCGAGGAGTGATGAGGTTGGTGACAGACAGGTTATAAGGTTGGCTTCACTTAACATTGTCACAGTGTTGAGAAGGGCGAACATGGTTAAGAGAGGAAGGGTGAAGTGGCGTGAGGGTGAGGAGAGGAAGAGATCAATTAAGGAAGGGTGTGCTGATGACAGTCTCCCTGACCCCAATCAGATAATAAATACTCACCTTATAGGAAGTCTCACACACACACACACACACACACACACACACACACACACACACACACACACACACACACACACACACACACACACACACACACACACACACACACACACACACACACACACACACACACACACACACACACAGGTGTGATTATGTAGTGGTCCTTTCCTTTTTTTCACCTTTCCTCTCCTCTCCTCTCCTCTCCTCTCCTCTCCTCTCCTCTCCTCTCCTCTCCTCTCCTCTCCTCTCCTCTCCTCCTCTCCTATCCTATCCTTTCCTCTCCTCTCCCCTCCTTTTCTTTGCTTTCCTCTCCTCTCCTCTCCTTTCATTTTCTCTCTTCTCCTTTCCCTTTCATTCCTTCGTCTCCCTTCCTTTTATCTCCTTTCCTTTCCTTTCCTCTCATTTCCTTTCCTTTTCATATGTTTCCTTTACTTTTCTCCCCTCCTCTCCTTTCCTTTCTCTCCTCTCCTTCTCTCTTCTCCAATCCTCTCCTTTCCTTTTATCTCCTATCCTATTGTCTCCTGTCCTTTAATTTTCTCTCCTTTACTCTCCTGTCCATTCCTTTTCTATCTCCTCATTTTCTTTGCTTTCCTTTCCTTTCCTTTCCTTTCATTTCCTTTCCTTTCCTTTCCACTCCTCTCCTATCCTTTCTTTTTCTCTCTTCTCCTTTCCCTTCCACTCCTTTCCTCTATACTCTCCTTTCCACTTCTCTCCTTTACTTTCCCTTTCTCTAATTTCCTTTCCTTTCCTTACCATCCTTTTCTCCCATTTCCTTTCCATTTCTCTCATTTTCTTCCCTTTTCTCTCCTCTCCTTCTGTTTCTCTCTTATCCGTTTCTCTCCTCTTCCTTCCTCTCTTTCCTTTCTCCCCTTTCCTTCCATTTTTTCTTCCTTTCAATACTCTCATCTCCTTTTTTTTCACCCATCCCTTTTCTCTCCTCTCCTTCTCTCTTCTCCACTCCTCTCCTTTCCCTTTCTCTCAATTCCCCTCTCCTATTATCTCATGTCCTTTCTTTTTCTCTCCTGTCCTGTCCTTTTCTATCTCCTCATTTCCTTTGCTCTCCTTTCATTTTCTCTCCTCTCCTTTCCCCTCCCTTCCTTTTCTCTTCTTTCCTCTCCTCTCTTCTCCTTTCCTTTTCTCCCCTCTCCTTTCCTTTTCTCTCCTCTCATTTTCTCTCCTTTCCTTTTCTCTCCTCTCCTTTCCTTTTCTCTCCT
>NC_060191.1:67665794-67715134 GCF_021184085.1 Oncorhynchus gorbuscha | reverse complement strand
GTTACATCCTGGGTATGTATATAGTCAATGGTAGGCTTCGAGGGGACTCCTATGGTAGGTACACCACGCCTATAGCTCTGTTACATCCTGGGTATGTATATAGTCAATGGTAGGCAATTAGGCTTCGAGGGACTCCTATGGTAGGTACACCACGCCTATAGCTCTGTTACATCCTGGGTATGTATATAGTCAATGGTAGGCTTCGAGGGGACTCCTATTGTAGGTACACCACGCCTATAGCTCTGTTACATCCTGGGTATGTATATAGTCAATGGTAGGCTTCGAGGGACTCCTATGGTAGGTACACCACGCCTATAGCTCTGTTACATCCTGGGTATGTATATAGTCAATGGTAGGCTTCGAGGGGACTCCTATGGTAGGTACACCACGCCTATAGCTCTGTTACATCCTGGGTATGTATATAGTCAATGGTAGGCTTCGAGGGGACTCCTATGGTAGGTACACCACGCCTATAGCTCTGTTACATCCTGGGTATGTATATAGTCAATGGTAGGCTTCGAGGGGACTCCTATGGTAGGTACACCACGCCTATAGCTCTGTTACATCCTGGGTATGTATATAGTCAATGGTAGGCTTCGAGGGGACTCCTATGGCAGGTACACCACGCCTATAGCTCTGTTACATCCTGGGTATGTATATAGTCAATGGTAGGCTTCGAGGGGACTCCTATGGTAGGTACACCACGCCTATAGCTCTGTTACATCCTGGGTATGTATATAGTCAATGGTAGGCTTCGAGGGGACTCCTATGGTAGGTACACCACGCCTATAGCTCTGTTACATCCTGGGTATGTATATAGTCAATGGTAGGCTTCGAGGGGACTCCTATGGTAGGTACACCACGCCTATAGCTCTGTTACATCCTGGGTATGTATATAGTCAATGGTAGGCTTCGAGGGGACTCCTATGGTAGGTACACCACACCTATAGCTCTGTTACATCCTGGGTATGTATATAGTCAATGGTAGGCTTCGAGGGGACTCCTATGGTAGGTACACCACACCTATAGGTTACATCCTGGGTATGTATATAGTCAATGGTAGGCTTCACGGGACTCTATAGCTACACCACGCCTATCTCATCTGGCAGTAGTACTGTAGATTACTTTATCACTGACCTCAACCCAGAGTCTCTCAGAGCGTTCACAGTCAGCCCACTGACACCCCTATCAGACCACAGCAAAATCACAGTCTACTTGAACAGAGCAATACTCAATCATGAGGCATCAAAGACAAAGGAACTAGGTGAATGCACCAATTTGTAAGTCGCTCTGGATAAGAGCGTCTGCTAAATGACTTAAATGTAAATGTAAATGTAACTGAGTAACATTAAGAAATGTTTTAGATTGAAGGAAAGTAGTGTAGTAATCTACCAAAAACCAATTACGCAACAACAAATTCAATACCTTCTAGACAATTTTCTGGACAAAATGTTTCACTGGAAGAGTGAAGATGTAGACTTGGCTGTAGAAAACCTAAACAGTATATTTGACCTCTCAGCTTCCCTATCAAACCTAAACAGTATATTTGACCTCTCAGCTTCCCTATCAAATCTAAACAGTATATTTGACCTCTCAGCTTCCCTATCAAATCTAAAAATGTCATGCAGACAACCTAATAAAACAAAAATGACAAATGGTTTTATGAAGA
This sequence comes from Oncorhynchus gorbuscha, assembly GCF_021184085.1. Classification (NCBI taxonomy): domain Eukaryota; kingdom Metazoa; phylum Chordata; class Actinopteri; order Salmoniformes; family Salmonidae; genus Oncorhynchus; species Oncorhynchus gorbuscha. Next base: position 67,713,465 of record NC_060191.1, on the reverse strand, counting down.
GTGCAAGATCGAAGAAAGGAATTGAGAAACCTATCCCACGAAAAACATAGAGACCGAGAACCTGAGTCTTTGCCTTCACTATGGTGAATCACTAAAACAATACAGAAATACACTACGGAAAAAGAAGGAACAGCATGTCAGAAATCAGCTCAATGTAACTGAAGAATCCATAGAATCTAACCACTTCTGGGAAAACTGGAAAACTCTAAACAAATAACAACACAAATAATTATCTATTCAAAATGGAGATGTCTGGGTAAACCACTTCTCCAATCTTTACGGCTCTATAACAAAGAATAAAGAGCAAAAACATATACATGATCAAATACAAATCTTAGATTCAACTATTAAAGACTACCAGAACCCACTAGGTTCTCCAATTGCATTGAATAAACAACAAGACAAAATACAAACCCTCCAACCCAAAAAGGCCTGTGGTGTTGATGGTATCCTAAATTAAATGATAAAATAAACAGACCACGAATTCCAATTGGCTATACTTAAACTCTTTAACATCATCCTCAGCTCTGGTATCGTCCCCAATATTTGAAACAAAGGACGGATCACCCCAATTCACAAAAGTGGAGACAAATTTGACCCCAATAACTACAGGGGGATATGTGTCAACGGCAACATTGGGGAAATCATCTTCATTATCATTAACAGCAGACTCTTACATTTCCTCAGAGAAAACAATTTCCTGAGCAAAGGTCAAATAGTTTTTTTTTTAACCAAATTACCTTACAACAGACCACGTATTCACCCTGCACAGCCTAATTAACAAACAAACTAAACAAAACAAAAGGAAAGTCTTCTCATGCTTTGTTGATTTCAAACATAGCTTTTGACTCAATTTGGCCTGAGGGTCTGCTATACAAATTTATGGAAAGTGGTGTTGGGGGAAAACATACGATATTATAAAATCCATGGCCACAAACAACAAGTGTGCGGTTAAAATTAGTAAAAAACACACATTTATTTCCACAGGGCCGTGGGGTGAGACAGGGATGCAGCGTAAACCCCACCCTCTTCAACATATACATCAACAAATTGGCGAGGGCACAAGAACAGTCTTTGCTGATGATCTGATGCTTCTGTCACCAACCAAGGAGGGTCTAAAGCAGCACCTAGATCTTCTGCACAGACCTGGGCCATGACAGTAAATCTCAGTAAGACAAAATAATGATGTACAAATACAAATTCATGGTCCTGGCAAGAAAAAGCCCTAGAGCACACAAAAATCTATACATACCTCGGAATCAACATCAGCACTACAGGCAACTTCCAGAAGGCTGTGAACAATCTGAGAGACAAGGCAAGAAAGGCCATCTATGCCATCAAAAGGAGCATAAAATCTGACATACAATTTAGGATCTGGCTAAAAAAATCTTGAATCAGTTATAGAACCCATTGCCCTTTGTCGGTCTGGGGTCCGTTCACCAACTAAGAATTCACCAAATGGGAAAAACACCAAATTGAGACTGCATGCATAATTCTGCAAAAATATCCTCTATGTACAACGTAAAACACCAGATAAAGCATGCAGGGCAGAATTAGGCCGATATCTGCTAATGATTAAAAACCAGAAAAGAGCCGTTCAAGTCTATAACCACCCAAACCTTCCATAAGAAAGCCATCACCTTCAGAGAGATGAACCTGGAGAAGAGTCCCCTAAGCAAGCTGGTCCTGGGGCTCTGTTCACAAACACAAACAGACCACACAGAGCCCCAGTACAGCAAAACAATTAGACCCAACCAAACCATGAGAAAACAAAAATATAACTACTTTACACCAAAACATTTCGCAAACTAGAATGCTATTTGGCCCTAAACAGAGTGTACACAGTGGCAGAATACCTGACCACTGTGACTGACCCAAATTAAGGTAATCTTTGACTATGTACAGACTCAGAGAGCATAGCCTTGCTATTGAGAAAGGCCGCCATAGGCAGACATGGCTCTCAAGAGAAGACAGGCTATGTGCACACTGCCCACAAAATGAGGTGGAAACTGAGCTGCACTTCCTAACCTCCTGTCCAATGTATGACCATATTAGAGACACATATTTCCCTCAGATTACACAGATCCACAAAGAATTCGAAAACAAATCCAATTTGATAAACTCCATTATCTACTGGGTGAAATACCACAGTGTGCAATCACAGCAACAAGTTTTGTGACCTGTTGCCGCAAGAAAAGGGCAACCAGTGAAGAACAAACACCTTTGTAAATACAACCCATATTTATGTTTATTTATTTTCCCTTTTGTACTTTAACTATTTGTCCATCGTTACAACACCGTATATATACATAATATACATAATATGACATTTGAAATGTCCTAATTCTTTTAGAACTCTTGTGAATATGATGTTTACTGTTCATTTTTATTGTTTATTTCACTTTTGTTTATTATCTATTTCACTTGCTTTGGCAATGTAAACACATGTTACCCATGCCAATAAAGCACATGAATTGAAATTAAATTTACAGAGGGGGATTGGGAAGGAGAGGGAAGAGAAAGGGAGGGTGGGGGGGGGGGTACTCAGGCTAATATCTGACTACTGTTAATTTTTTCTTCTCCAGACAAAAGCACCAGCTACAATACTACACTACAGCTACAATACTACACTACAGCTACAATACAACATTACAGCTACAATACAGCACTGCACTACAGCTACAATACAACACTACAGCTACAATACAGCACTACAGCTACAATACTACCACAACACTACAATACACTACAGCTACAATACTACACTACAGCTACAATACAACATTACAGCTACAATACAGCACTGCACTACAGCTACAATACAACATTACAGCTACAATACAACACTACAGCTACAATACAACATTACACTACAGCTACAATACAACACTACACTACAGCTACAATACAACACTACAGCTACAATACAACATTACACTACAGCTACAATACAACACTACACTACAGCTACAATACAACACTACAGCTACAATACAACACTACACTACAGCTACAATACAACACTACAGCTACAATACAGCACTACACTACAGCTACAATACAACACTACAGCTACAATACAACACTACAGCTACAATACTATACTACAGCTACAATACAACACTACAGCTACAATACAACACTGCACTACAGCTACAATACAGCACTACAGCTACAATACTACACTACAGCTACAATACAGCACTACACCACAACACTACCACAACACTACAGCTACAATACTACACTACAGCTACAATACAGCACTGCACTACAGCTACAATACAACACTACAGCTACAATACAACACTACAGCTACAATACAGCACTACACCACAACACTACCACAACACTACCACAACACTACAGCTACAATACTACACTACAGCTACAATACAACATTACAGCTACAATACAGCACTGCACTACAGCTACAATACAACACTACAGCTACAATACAACACTACAGCTACAATACAACACTACACTACAGCTACAATACAGCACTGCACTACAGCTACAATACAACACTACAGCTACAATACTACACTACAGCTACAATACAACATTACAGCTACAATACAGCACTGCACTACAGCTACAATACAACACTACAGCTACAATACTACACTACAGCTACAATACAACACTACAGCTACAATACTACACTACAGCTACAATACTACACTACAGCTACAATACAACATTACAGCTACAATACAACACTACAGCTACAATACTACACTACAGCTACAATACTACACTACAGCTACAATACAACACTACAGCTACAATACTACACTACAGCTACAATACTACACTACAGCTACAATACAACATTACAGCTACAATACAACACTTCACTACAGCTACAATACAGCACTGCACTACAGCTACAATACAGCACTACACCACAACACTACAATACACTACAGCTACAATACAACACTACAGCTACAATACAACACTACAGCTACAATACAACACTACAGCTACAATACAACATTACAGCTACAATACTACACTACAGCTACAATACTACACTACAGCTACAATACTACACTACAGCTACAATACAACACTACAGCTACAATACAGCACTGCACTACAGCTACAATACAGCACTACAGCTACAATACAACACTACAGCTACAATACTACACTACAGCTACAATACAACACTACAGCTACAATACAGCACTGCACTACAGCTACAATACAGCACTACAGCTACAATACAACACTACAGCTACAATACAACACTACAGCTACAATACAACACTACAGATACAATACAGCACTGCACTACAGCTACAATACAACACTACAGCTACAATACAACACTACAGCTACAATACAGCACTGCACTACATCTACAATACAGCACTACAGCTACAATACAACACTACAGCTACAATACAACACTACAGCTACAATACAACACTACAGCTACAATACAACACTACAGCTACAATACAGCACTGCACTACAGCTACAATACAACACTACAGCTACAATACAACACTACAGCTACAATACAACACTACAGCTACAATACAACACTACAGATACAACACTACAGCTACAATACAACACTACAGCTACAATACAACACTACAGCTACAATACAACACTACAGCTACAATACAGCACTGCACTACAGCTACAATACAACACTACAGCTACAATACTACACTACAGCTACAATACAACACTATAGCTACAATACTACACTACAGCTACAATACAACACTACAGCTACAATACAACACTGCACTACAGCTACAATACAACACTACAGATACAATACAGCACTGCACTACAGCTACAATACAACACTACAGCTACAATACAACACTACAGCTACAATACAACACTACAGCTACAATACAGCACTACACCACAACACTACCACAACACTACAGCTACAACACTACACTACAGCTACAATACTACACTACAGCTACAATACAACACTACAGCTACAATACAACACTACAGCTACAATACAACACTGCACTACAGCTACAATACAACACTACAGATACAATACAGCACTGCACTACAGCTACAACACTACACTACAGCTACAATACAACACTACAGCTACAATACAACACTACAGCTACAATACAACACTACAGCTACAATACAGCACTGCACTACAGCTACAATACAACACTACAGCTACAATACTACACTACAGCTACAATACAACACTACAGCTACAATACTACACTACAGCTACAATACAACACTACAGCTACAATACAGCACCGCACTACAGCTACAATACAGCACTACACCACAACACTACCACAACACTACAATACACTACAGCTGCAATACAACACTGCACTACAGCTACAATACAACACTACAGATACTATACAGCACTGCACTACAGCTACAATACAACACTACAGCTATAATACAACACTACAGCTACAATACAACACTACAGCTACAATACAGCACTACACCACAACACTACCACAACACTACCACAACACTACAGCTACAACACTACACTACAGCTACAATACTACACTACAGCTACAATACTACACTACAGCTACAATACTACACTACAGCTACAATACAACACTACAGCTACAATACAACACTGCACTACAGCTACAATACAACACTACAGATACAATACAGCACTGCACTACAGCTACAACACTACACTACAGCTACAATACAACACTACAGCTACAATACAACACTACAGCTACAATACTACACTACAGCTACAATACAACACTACAGCTACAATACAACACTGCACTACAGCTACAATACAGCACTACAGCTACAATACAGCTACACTACAGCTACAATACAACACTACAGCTACAATACAACACTACAGTACAGCTACAATACAGCACTACACTATACTACAGCTACAATACAACACTACACTACAGCTACAATACAACACTGCACTACAGCTACAAAACAACACTCCACTACAGCTACAATACACCACTACAGCTACAATACAGCTCCACTACAGCTACAATACAACACTGTAGCTACAATACAACACTACACTACAGCTACAATACAGCACTACACTACAGCTACAACACTACAGCTACAATACAACACTACACTACAGCTACAATACAGCACTACACTACAGCTACAACACTACAGCTACAATACAACACCACAGCTACAATATGCACGACACTACAGCTACAATACAACACCACTCTACAGCTACAATAGAACACTACACTACAGCTACACTACAGCTACAAACAACACTACAGCTACAACACTACAGCTACAATACAACAGTGCACTACAGCTACAATACAACACTACACTACAGATACAATACAGCACTACAGCTACACTACAACACTGCACTACAGCTACAATACAGCACTACAGCTACAAAACAGCTGGGGGGGGATACTCAGGCTAATATCTGACTACTGTTAATTTTTTCTTCTCCAGACAAAAGCACCAGCTACAATACAGCACTACACCACAACACTACCACAACACTACAATACACTACAGCTACAATACTACACTACAGCTACAATACTACACTACAGCTACAATACAACACTACAGCTACAATACAACACTACACTACAGCTACAATACTACACTACAGCTACAATACAACACTACAGCTACAATACAACACTACAGCTACAATACTACACTACAGCTACAATACAACACTACAGCTACAATACAACACTGCACTACAGCTACAATACAACACTACACTACAGCTACAATACAACACTACAGCTACAATACTACACTACAGCTACAATACAACACTACAGCTACAATACAACACTACAGCTACAATACTACACTACAGCTACAATACAACACTACAGCTACAATACAACACTGCACTACAGCTAAAATACAACACTACAGCTACAATACAACACTACAGCTACAGCTACAACACAACACTACAGCTACAATACAACACTACAGCTACAATACAGCACTACACTACAGCTACAATACTACACTACAGCTACAATACTACACTACAGCTACAATACTACAATACACTACAGCTACAATACTACACTACAGCTACAATACTACACTACAGCTACAATACAACACTACAGCTACAATACTACACTACAGCTACAATACTACACTACAGCTACAATACTACACTACAGCTACAATACAACACTACAGCTACAATACAACACTACAGCTACAATACAACACTACAGCTACAATACAGCACTACAGCTACAATACTACACTACAGCTACAATACTACACTACAGCTACAATACTACACTACAGCTACAATACTACACTACAGCTACAATACTACACTACAGCTACAATACAGCACTACAGCTACAATACAGCACTACACCACAACACTACCACAACACTACAATACACTACAGCTACAATACTACACTACAGCTACAATACTACACTACACTACAGCTACAATACAACACTGCACTACAGCTACAATACAATACTACACTACAGCTACAATACTACACTACAGCTACAATACAACACTACAGCTACAATACAACACTACAGCTACAATACAGCACTACACCACAACACTACCACAACACTACAATACACTACAGCTACAATACTACACTACAGCTACAATACAACACTACAGCTACAATACAACACTGCACTACAGCTACAATACAGCACTACAGCTACAATACAGCTACACTACAGCTACAATACAACACGACACTACAGCTACAATACAACACTACAGCTACAATATAACACTACAGTACAGCTACAATACAGCACTACACTACACTAAAATCAAATCAAATTGTATTTGTCACATACACATGGTTAGCAGATGTTAATGCGAGTGTAGCGAAATGCTTGTGCTTCTAGTTCCGACAATGCAGTGATAACCAACAAGTAATCTAACTAACAATTCCAAAACTACTGTCTTATACACAGTGTAAGGGGATAAGGAACATGTACATAAGGATATATGAATGAGTGATGGTACAGAGCAGCATACAGTAGATGGTATCGAGTACAGTATATACATATGAGATGAGTGTGTAGACAAAGTAAACAAAGTGGCATAGTTAAAGTGGCTAGTGATACATGTGTTACATAAGGATGCAGTCGATGATGTAGAGTACAGTATATACATATGCATATGAGATGAATAATGTAGGGTAAGTAACATTATATAAGGTAGCATTGTTTAAAGTGGCTAGTGATATATTTACATCATTTCCCATCAATTCCCATTATTAAAATGGCTGGAGTTGGGTCAGTGTCAATGACAGTGTGTTGGCAGCAGCCACTCAGTGTTAGTGGTGGCTGTTTAACAGTCTGATGGCCTTGAGATAGAAGCTGTTTTTCAGTCTCTCGGTCCCAGCTTTGATGCACCTGTACTGACCTCGCCTTCTGGATGATAGCGGGGTGAACAGGCAGTGGTTCGGGTGGTTGATGTCCTTGATGATCTTTATGGCCTTCCTGTAACAACGGGTGGTGTAGGTGTCCTGGAGGGCAGGTAGTTTGCCCCCGGTGATGCGTTGTGCAGTCCTCACTACCCTCTGGAGAGCCTTACGGTTGAGGGCGGAGCAGTTGCCGTACCAGGCGGTGATACAGCCCGCCAGGATGCTCTCGATTGTGCATCTGTAGAAGTTTGTGAGTGCTTTTGGTGACAAGCCGAATTTCTTCAGCCTCCTGAGGTTGAATAGGCGCTGCTGTGCCTTCTTCACGACGCTGTCAGTGTGAGTGGACCAATTCAGTTTGTCTGTGATGTGTATGCCGAGGAACTTAAAACTAGCTACCCTCTCCACTACTGTTCCATCGATGTGGATAGGGGGGTGTTCCCTCTGCTGTTTCCTGAAGTCCACAATCATCTCCTTAGTTTTGTTGACGTTGAGTGTGAGGTTATTTTCCTGACACCACACTCTGAGGGCCCTCACCTCCTCCCTGTAGGCCGTCTCGTCGTTGTTGGTAATCAAGCCTACCACTGTTGTGTCGTCCGCAAACTTGATGATTGAGTTGGAGGCGTGCGTGGCCACGCAGTCGTGGATGAACAGGGAGTACAGGAGAGGGCTCAGAACGCACCCTTGTGGGGCCCCCGTGTTGAGGATCAGCGGGGAGGAGATGTTGTTGCCTACCCTCACCACCTGGGGGCGGCCCGTCAGGAAGTCCAGTACCCAGTTGCACAGGGCGGGGTCGAGACCCACTACAGCTACAATACAACACTACACTACAGCTACAATACAACACTACACTACACTACAGCTACAATACAACACTGCACTACAGCTACAAAACAACACTACACTACAGCTACAATACAGCACTACTCTACAGCTACAATACAACACTACAGCTACAATACAGAACTATAATACAGCTACACTACAGCTACACTACAGCTACAATACAACAAGACACTACAGCTACAATACAACACTACAATACAGCTACAATACAACACTACAGCTACAATACAGCACTACACTATAGCTACAACACAGCACTACACTACACTACAGCTACAATACAACACTACACTACAGCTACAATACAACACTACAGCTACAATGCAGCTACATTACAACACTACGCTACAGCTACAATACAACACTACACAACAGCTACACTACAACACTACACTACAGCTACACTACAGCTACAATACAACACTACACTACAGCTCCAATACAACACTACACTACAGCTCCAATACAACACTACACTACAGCTACAATACAGCACTACTCTACAGCTACAATACAACACTACAGCTACAATACAGCACTACAGCTACAATACAACACTACAGCTACAATACAACACTACAGCTACAATACAACACTACAGCTACAATACAACATTACAGCTACAATACAACACTACAGCTACAATACAACACTACAGCTACAATACAACACTACAGCTACAATACAACACTACAGCTACAATACAACACTACAGCTACAATACAACACTACAGCTACAATACAGCACTACACTATAGCTACAATACAACATTACAGCTACAATACAACACTACAGCTACAATACAACATTACAGCTACAATACAACACTACAGCTACAATACAGCACTACAGCTACAATACTACCACAACAGATACAATACAACACTACAGATACAATACAACACTACAGCTACAATACAACACTACACTACAGCTACAATACAGCACTACACTATAGCTACAATACAACACTACAGCTACAATACAGCACTACACTATAGCTACAATACAACATTACAGCTACAATACTACACTACAGATACAATACAACACTACAGATACAATACAACACTACAGCTACAGCTACAATACAACACTACAGCTACAATACAGCACTACACTACAGCTACAATACAACACTACAGATACAATACAGCACTACACTACAGCTACAATACAACACTACAGCTACAGCTACAATACAACACTACAGCTACAATACAACACTACACTACAGCTACAATACAACACTACAGCTACAATACAACACTACAGATACAATACAACACTACAGCTACAATACAGCACTACACTACAGCTACAATACAACACTACAGCTACAGCTACAATACAACACTACACTACAGCTACACTACAACACTACAGCTACAATACAGCTACAATACAACACTACACTACAGCTACAATACAACACTACAGCTACAATACAACACTACAGCTACAATACAACACTACAGATACACTACAACACTACACTACAGCTACAATACAGCACCACAGCTACAATACAACACTACAGCTACAGTACAACACTACAGCTACAATACAGCACTACACTACAGCTACAATACAGCTACACTACAGCTACACTACAGCTACAATACAACACTACACTACAGCTACAATACAGCACTACAGCTACAATATAGCACTACACTACAGCTACAATACAACACTACACTACAGCTACAATACAGCACTACACTACAGCTACAATACAGCTACACTACAGCTACACTACAGCTACAATACAACACTATACTACAGCTACAATACAGCACTACAGCTACAATACAACACTACAACTACAATACAGCACTACAGCTACAATACAGCACTACACTATAGCTACAACACAGCACTACACTACAGCTACAATACAACACTACACTACACTACAGCTACAATACAACACTACACTACACTACAGCTACAATACAACACTTCACTACACTACAGCTACAATACAACAGTACAGCTACAATACAGCACTACACTACACTACAGCTACAATACAACACTACACTACAGCTACACTACACTACAGCTACAATACAACACTACAGCTACAATACAACACTACAGCTACAATACAACACTACACTACAGATACAATACAGAACTACAGCTACAATACAACACTACACTACAGCTACAATACAACACTACACTACAGCTACAATACAACACTACAGCTGCAATACAACACTACAGCTACAATACAGCTACAATACAACACTACACTACAGCTACAATACAACACTACACTACAGCTACACTGCAGCTACAAAACAACACTACAACTACAATACAACACTACAGCTACAATACAGCTACATTACAACACAACACTACGCTACAGCTACAATACAACACTACACAACAGCTACAATACAACACTACAGCTACAATGCAACACATTTACATTACATTTACATTTAAGTCATTTAGCAGACGCTCTTATCCAGAGCGACTTACAAAGCTACAATACAACACTACACTACAGCTACAGTACAACACTACACTACAGCTACAATACAACACTACACTACAGCTACAATACAACACTACACTAAAGCTACAATACAACACTACACTACAGCTACACTACAACACTACACTAAAGCTACACTACAACACTACACTAAAGCTACAATACAACACTACACTACAGCTACAATACAACACTACACTACAGCTACACTACACTACAGCTACAATACAATACTACACTACATCTACACTACAACACTACACTAACGCTACACTACAACACTACACTAAAGCTACAATACAACACTACACTACAGCTACAATACAACACTACACTACAGCTACACTACACTACAGCTACAATACAACACTACACTACAGCTACAATACAACACTACACTACAGCTACAATACAATACTACACAATACAACACTACAACTACAAACAACACTACAACTACAATACAACACTACAGCTACAATACAGCTACATTACAACACTACGCTACAGCTACAATACAACACTACAGCTACAATACAACACTAAAGCTACAATACAACACTACAGCTACAGTACAACACTACACTACAGCTACAATACAACACTACATTTACATTGACATTTAAGTCATTTAGCAGACGCTCTTATCCAGAGCGACTTACAAATTGGTGCATTCACCTTATGACATCCAGTGGAACAGTCACTTTACAATAGTGCATCTAAATCTTAAGGGGGGGGGGTGAGAGGGATTACTTATCCTATCCTAGGTATTCCTTAAAGAGGTGGCGTTTCAGGTGTCTCCGGAAGGTGGTGATTGACTCCGCTGTCCTGGCATCGTGAGGGAGTTTGTTCCACCATTGGGGGGCCAGAGCAGCGAACAGTTTTGACTGGGCTGAGCGGGAGCTGTACTTCCTCAGTGGTAGGGAGGCGAGCAGGCCAGAGGTGGATGAACGCAGTGCCCTTGTTTGGGTGTAGGGCCTGATCAGAGCCTGGAGCTACACTACAGCTACAATACAACACTACACTATAGCTACAAAACAACACTACAGCTACACTACACTATATCTACAATACAACACTAAAGCTACACTACAGCTACACTACACTACAGCTACAGTACATGTATGTCTACTGTCAAACCTCCCTCTGGCTCTAGGAGCATCTTCACATCACTGGACTGACCTTAACCCTAGAAACCTATAACAGAACACACAGACAAAACTTCACACCTCCACACCCACATCCTACACATGTTATATACTGCCAATATACGCACATCACTACGGGAACAGAGCTGTTGCCAGGATACGGACAGAGTGCATCTGTTTCCTGTCTGATCAGTGGAAGGAAATAAAATTGTCCCTATTAAATGTCAGAGTGTGAACTTTCATGAATAGTATGGGTGTGGTAGTGTCATGTAATTTCTATATGGCTAAAGAAGGTTTTTAGGGTTAAGAGTCTGACCGCTATTCATCTCTTTGTCGGGTTTCCCAAACAAGAGAAATAAATGCCAACTATTAATTTAATTTGGGGTCAGACAAAGATGACTGTGTACTGCTGAAGGTACAGGGAGCACAACATCGATCTGTCTGGTCTGGTCTGGGGCGCGATGTGTTGGTGGTTTTCAGAAGAATTATGGAGTCCAGAATGAAACTTGACTTCCACTACTAAATGTCAGTTAAATAACTTTGAGAAGAATAAGGATATAGCGTCTCTCTGCCACAGTTAATCGTCTACAGTACCATCTCTCTGCCACAGTTGATCGTCTACAGTACCATCTCTCTGCCACAGTTAATCGTCTACAGTGCCATCTCTCTGTCCCAGTCAATCGTCTACAGTGCCGTCTCTCTGCCACAGTTAATCGTCTACAGTACCATCTCTCTGCCACAGTTAATCGTCTACAGTACCATCTCTCTGTCACAGTTAATCGTCTACAGTACCATCTCTCTGTCACAGTTAATCGTCTACAGTACCATCTCTCTGTCACAGTTAATTGTCTACAGTACCATCTCTCTGTCACAGTTAATCGTCTACAGTGCCGTCTCTCTGTCACAGTTAATCGTCTACAGTGCCATCTCTCTGCCATAGTTAATCGTCTACAGTGCCGTCTCTGCCACAGTTAATAGTCTACAGTGCCGTCTCTCTGCCACAGTTGATCGTCTACAGTACCATCTCTCTGCCACAGTTAATCGTCTACAGTGCCGTTCTTCATAAAGAAATACGCCTGACAGATACTGTACTTAAAATGTATTCAACTGATATTTAACATTGATATACATGACATTTATTTAATGTATATTTAACATTCATAGAGATAACATTTATTCAACTGATATTTAACATTTATATGGATAAATTCAACTGTTTTAACACTACACCACCTGACAGCCTTATAAGCAGATGGAGGAGAGGACCAACGAGGGGAAGGGGGTATGAGAAAGAGAAAAAAGGAGAGGTCTGTCATTATGGTGACTGATAGTAGAAATGTCTGGTTCATTACAAGGAGGAGGACAGAACACTCAGCATCTATATATATATCTATATCTCTGACTCTACTCTGGGCTGTAGGACATTAAGAGATGTTTACCTCTCTGACTCTACTCTGGGCTGTAGGACATTAAGAGATGTTTACCTCTCTGACTCTACTCTGGGCTGTAGGACATTAAGAGATGTTTACCTCTCTGACTCTACTCTGGGCTGTAGGACATTAAGGGATGTTTACCTCTCTGACTCTACTCTGGGCTGTAGGACATTAAGGGATGTTTACCTCTCTGACTCTACTCTGGGCTGTAGGACATTAAGGGATGTTTACCTCTCTGACTCTACTCTGGGCTGTAGGACATTAAGAGATGTTTACCTCTCTGACTCTACTCTGGGCTGTAGGACATTAAGAGATGTTTACCTCTCTGACTCTACTCTGGGCTGTAGGACATTAAGGGATGTTTACCTCCTGACTCTACTCTGGGCTGTAGGACATTAAGGGATGTTTACCTCTCTGACTCTACTCTGGGCTGTAGGACATTAAGAGATGTTTACCTCTCTGACTCTACTCTGGGCTGTAGGACATTAAGGGATGTTTACCTCTCTGACTCTACTCTGGGCTGTAGGACATTAAGGGATGTTTACCTCTCTGACTCTACTCTGGGCTGTAGGACATTAAGGGATGTTTACCTCTCTGACTCTACTCTGGGCTGTAGGACATTAAGGGATGTTTACCTCTCTGACTCTACTCTGGGCTGTAGGACATTAAGGGATGTTTACCTCTCTGACTCTACTCTGGGCTGTAGGACATTAAGGGATGTTTACCTCTCTGACTCTACTCTGGGCTGTAGGACATTAAGAGATGTTTACCTCTCTGACTCTACTCTGGGCTGTAGGACATTAAGAGATGTTTACCTCTCTGACTCTACTCTGGGCTGTAGGACATTAAGAGATGTTTACCTCTCTGACTCTACTCTGGGCTGTAGGACATTAAGGGATGTTTACCTCTCTGACTCTACTCTGGGCTGTAGGACATTAAGAGATGTTTACCTCTCTGACTCTACTCTGGGCTGTAGGACATTAAGAGATGTTTACCTCTCTGACTCTACTCTGGGCTGTAGGACATTAAGAGATGTTTACCTCTCTGACTCTACTCTGGGCTGTAGGACATTAAGAGATGTTTACCTCTCTGACTCTACTCTGGGCTGTAGGACATTAAGGGATGTTTACCTCTCTGACTCTACTCTGGGCTGTAGGACATTAAGAGATGTTTACCTCTCTGACTCTACTCTGGGCTGTAGGACATTAAGGGATGTTTACCTCTCTGACTCTACTCTGGGCTGTTAGAGATGTACTTACATGACCTTTACCACTCAGAATTACTTAGCGTTAATTACATTCTGGAAGCGGAACTTGCCCTTCAACAATTCTTTAGTATGTTTAACTCTGTATCTGATAAACATGCTCCTATGAAGAGATGAAGAATGAAAGATATAGCCAACCCATGGTTCACACTGAGTTATTTCAGCTTAGGAACAAAGCTTGGTCTGAAGACAGACAGACTGGTAGTTCTGCTAACTGGCTCACCTTCAGAAAACTTTGAAACAAATGTACTGCTTCGATATAAAAGGGCTCAATCCAACTATTTAATTAAATCCCTTTCTGACTCTCTCTTGGTGATCTAGATACGTTTTGGAAAGCTATTCAATTGCTAAAAAGAAGCAGCCACATCTCTCTGCCCAATGAGGTTATTTTTAACTCCAATACTGTAACAGACAAAACTGAAATAACTGACGTGTTTAACCAAATTTTACTGCAGCAGAACATTTACTTGAATGGGAATATATAAGGACAATAAGGACGACTCGGTGAAAAGACTGTTCATGGCACAAGCCAGTGTTTCAGCGGTCTAAGGCACTGCATCTCAGTGCTAGAGATGTCACTTACAGACCCTGGTTTGATTCCAAGCTGTATGACTGGCCGTGATTGGGAGTTCCATAGGGCGGCGCACAATTGGCCCAGCGTTATTAAGGTTTGGTCGCGGTAGGCTGTCATTGTAAATAAGAATTTGTTCTTAACTGATTTGCGTAGTTAAATAAAGGTTAAATAAATAAAATATCTGATGCTGTAAATGGTGACCCACTGTTCTCTTTTCGCCAAGTCACTCGTTGGAAAGTTCTGGACTCTCTCCGTGATTGATGTTAAAGTCCATCTCTGATTGTGGAGCCCTCGACACCTATTTAATGAATCCATTCTCCTCAAATGTGCCAGGCGTCACTTATTCTCCCGCTCCACTAAGTTTGTGATCCCTGCGATCTTAATAATTATCGCCCAATCTCAAAAAGTTCATGTTTAGATAGAAAATGTATTCTGAATGGTCACCAGTCAGGCTTTACACCAGGACACAGCTGCTTCTCTAGTCATAAAGGACATAGTTAACACAAGAGACAGGAAACAGCACTGAGCTGCAAATTTCATTTTCATCTGTCAAAAGCGTTCGATACGGTTGATCATGCAACCTGCTACCCATTGGTCTACGCTACCCATTGGTCTAGGCTACCCATTGGTCTAGGCTACCCATTGGTCTAGGCTACCCATTGGTCTAGGCTACCCGAAAATTGGTCTAGGCTACCCATTGGTCTAGGCTACCCATTGGTCTAGGCTACCCATTGGTCTAGGCTACCCATTGGTCTAGGCTACCCATTGGTCTAGGCTACCCATTGGTCTAGGCTACCCATTGGTCTAGGCTACCCATTGGTCTGGCTACCCATTTGTCTAGGCTACCCATTGGTCTAGGCTACCCATTGGTCTAGGCTACCCATTGGTCTAGGCTACCCGAAAATTGGTCTAGGCTACCCATTGGTCTAGGCTACCCATTGGTCTAGGCTACCCATCGGTCTAGGTTACCCATTGGTCTGGCTACCCATTGGTCTAGGCTACCCATTGGTCTAGGCTACCCGAAAATTGGTCTAGGCTACCCATTGGTCTGGCTACCCAAAAATTGGTCTAGGCTACCCATTGGTCTGGCTACCCATTGGTCTGGCTACCCATTGGTCTAGGCTACCCAAAAATTGGTGTAGGCTACCCATTGGTCTGGCTACCCATTGGTCTGGCTACCCATTGGTCTGGCTTCCCGAAAATTGGTCTAGGCTACCCATTGGTCTGGCTACCCGAAAATTGGTCTAGGCTACCCATTGGTCTAGGCTACCCATTGGTCTGGCTACCCATTGGTCTGGCTTCCCGAAAATTGGTCTAGGCTACCCATTGGTCTAGGCTACCCATTGCTCTAGGCTACCCATTGGTCTAGGCTACCCATTGGTCTAGGCTACCCATTGGTCTGGGCTACCCATTGGTCTAGGCTACCCGAAAATTGGTCTAGGCTACCCATTGGTCTAGGCTACCCAAAAATTGGTGTAGGCTACCCATTGGTCTAGGCTACACAAAAATTGGTCTAAGCTACCCATTGGTCTAGGTTACCCATTGGTCTAGGCTACCCATCGGTCTAGGAAACAGCACTGAGCTGCAAATTTCATTTTCATCTGTCAAAAGCGTTCGATACGGTTGATCATGCAACCTGCTACCCATTGGTCTACGCTACCCATTGGTCTAGGCTACCCATTGGTCTAGGCTACCCATTGGTCTAGGCTACCCGAAAATTGGTCTAGGCTACCCATTGGTCTAGGCTACCCATTGGTCTAGGCTACCCATCGGTCTAGGCTACCCATTGGTCTAGGCTACCCATTGGTCTAGGCTACCCATTGGTCTAGGCTACCCATTGGTCTAGGCTACCCATTGGTCTGGCTACCCATTTGTCTAGGCTACCCATTGGTCTAGGCTACCCATTGGTCTAGGCTACCCATTGGTCTAGGCTACCCGAAAATTGGTCTAGGCTACCCATTGGTCTAGGCTACCCATTGATCTAGGCTACCAATCGGTCTAGGCTACCCATTGGTCTGGCTACCCATTGGTCTAGGCTACCCATTGGTCTAGGCTACCCATTGGTCTAGGCTCCCCATTGGTCTGGCTACCCGAAAATTGGTCTAGGCTACCCATTGGTCTGGCTACCCGAAAATTGGTCTAGGCTACCCATTGGTCTGGCTACCCATTGGTCTGGCTACCCATTGGTCTAGGCTACCCAAAAATTGGTGTAGGCTACCCATTGGTCTGGCTACCCATTGGTCTGGCTACCCATTGGTCTGGCTTCCCGAAAATTGGTCTAGGCTACCCATTGGTCTGGCTACCCGAAAATTGGTCTAGGCTACCCATTGGTCTAGGCTACCCATTGGTCTGGCTACCCATTGGTCTGGCTTCCCGAAAATTGGTCTAAGCTACCCATTGGTCTAGGCTACCCATTGGTCTAAGCTACCCATTGGTCTAGGCTACCTATTGGTCTAGGCTACCCATTGGTCTAGGCTACCCGAAAATTGGTCTAGGCTACCCGAAAATTGGTCTAGGCTACCGGAAAATTGGTCTAGGCCACCGGAAAATTGGTCTAGGCCACCGGAAAATTGGTCTAGGCCAAGCGGCCTGCGTCTGGTTAAATAGTGACCTATGTGACAGAAGTGAATCTAACCTATATCTACTGATGGAGCTCTTAACATAACCAAAAGAGTGCCACAAGGCTCAATGCTAGACCCTTTACTGTTCACTATTTACATTCAAAACATATGTTGGTTTGTCCCTGAATAATAATAACAGTGGCCTACATCTCTATTCGGGTGACAAAATCATTTATTTCCGTACAGCAGGCCATTAGCATATCACAATTTATTTGTCACATACACATGGTTAGCAGAGGTTAATGCGAGTGTAGTGAAATGCTTGTGCTTCTAGTTCCGACCATGCAGTAACATTGTGGTCCTTCTGTAGCTCAGTTGGTAGAGCATGGCGCTTGTAACGCCAGGGTAGTGGGTTCGATTCCCGGGACCACCCATACGTAGAATGTATGCACACATGACTGTAAGTCGCTCTGGATAAAAGCGTCTGCTAAATGGCATATATTATTATATTATTATATTATTATATATTAACAAGTAATCTAACATAACAATTTCACAACAACTACCTTAGACCACAACAACTAACAACTACACACAAGTGTAAAGGAATGAATAAGAATATGTACATAAAAATATATGAATGAGCGATGGCCGAACGGCAAGATGCCGTAGATGGTATTCGCTTACCCGATCTTAAATATGTGCTAAATGTTGATACAACCAAGTTCATGTTGTTCTCCAGGTCTCAAAAATTACCCTAAAGACCTGTGTATCTGCACCTTGAAGGGAGCCCAAAGTGAAGAAGTCCCTCATAAGTATTTATGGATTTGGATCAATGATGAGCTTTAAAACACATATTTCAAAATGAACAATGAAGCTGAGAAGTAAGATTGGGTTAATTTATAGAAATAAATCCTGCCTTCATTTTGAAAATAAGAGGAAGATTGTACTGCACTATAGCGATATAATCTAAATGGATACAGCAGCCGCTGTTTTAAAACCTTTACATTCAGTCTATCCCTCATCCCTGTGTTTAATCACTGGAGACTATTTTCATACACATTATTGCCTTTAATATAGTTCTGTTGGCTGGGAGTCTCTGACTACACTATATATACAAAAGTATGTGGACACGCCTTCAAATTAGTGGATTTGGTTATTTCATCCACACCCATTGCTGACAGGTGTATAAACTCGAGCACACAGCCATGCAATCCCCATAGACAAACATTGGCAGTAGAATGGCCTTACTGAAGAGCTCATTGACTTTCAACGTGGTACCGTTATAGGATGCCACCTTCCGAACATTTTAAGTTTGTCACAGTTCTGCCCTGCTGGACTCCCGAGCGGTGCAACGGTCTAAGGCACTGCATCGTAGTGCATGGAAGGCATGGAAGCCTGACGAACCAGCTGAGGCATGGAAGCCTGACGAGCCAGCTGAGGCATGGGAACCTGACGAGCCGGCTGAGGCATGGAAGCCTGACGAACCAGCTGAGGCATGGAAGCCGTACGAGCCAGCTGAGGCATGGGAACCTGACAAGCCGGCTGAGGCATGGAAGCCTGACGAGCCAACTGAGGAATGGAAGCCTGAAGAGCCGGCTGAGGCATGGGAGCCTGACGAGCCAGCTGAGGCATGGAAGCCTGACGAGCCAGCTGAGGCATGGTAGCCTGACGAGCCAGCTGAGGCATGGAAGCCTGACGAGCCAGCTGAGGCATGGAAGCCTGACGAGCCAGCTGAGGCATGGTAGCCTGACGAGCCAGCTGAGGCATGGAAGCCTGACGAGCCGGCTGAGGCTTGGGAACCTGACGAGCCGGCTGAGGGGAAGCCTGACGAGCCGGCTGAGGCATGGAAGCCTGACGAGCCGGCTGAGGCATGGAAGCCTGACGAGCCAGCTGAGGCATGGAAGCCTGACGAGCCAACTGAGGCATTCCCTGGTTGCTTCGGCAGCGCCACTTGGACCCAACGTCACCAGTAAATCCCTGTTGCTTCCCTTTGGCGTGGCGTTATTGATTCTGCTTCTGTGTTTCATGTCTGCACGCTACTCATGTTTCTTATTTTGTTCCATGTTCCGTTATTTATTAAATTCACTAGCTGCACTTGCTTCCCGATTCTTAGCATACACATTACAGATGCATGGCTCTCGATCATCGCCTCTCCCGAGTCCGTATGGGAGTTGCCGCAATGGGAGAAGACTAACTACCAATTGGATATCATGAAATTGGGGCAAAAAGTTTTTAAAATTATAAAAATGAATTATAATAATAATTCTGCCCTGCTGGAGCTGCCCCGGTCAACTGTAAGTGCTGTTATTGTGAAGTTGGAATGTCTAGGAGCAACAACGACTGAGTGCCGAAGTGGTAGGCCACAAAGGCTCACAGAATGGGACTGCCGAGTCCTGAAGCGCGTAGCTCGTAAAAATAGTTTGTCCTTGGTTGCAACATTCACTGCTAATGTCAAAACTGCCTCTGGAAGCAACGTCAGCACAAGAACTGTTAGTCGGGAGCTTCATGAAATGGGTTTTCCATGGCCGAGCAGCCGCACACAAGCCATTCACAATGCCAAGTGTTGGCTGGAGTGGCGTAAAGCTCACAGCCATTGGATTCAGGAGCAGTGGAAACACATTCTCTGGAGTGATGAATCACGCTTCACCATCTGGCAATCCAACTGATGAATCTGGGTTTGGCAGATGCCAGGAGAACACAACCTGCCCCAATGCATAGCGCCAACTGTAAAGTTTGGTGGAGGAGGAATAATGGTCTGGGGCTGTTTTTCATGGTTCGGGCTAGACCCCTTAGTTCCAGTGAAGGGAAATCTACAGATACACCATATAATGACATTCTATATGATTCTGTGCTTCCAACTTTGTGGCCACAGTTTAGGGAAGCCTCTTTCTTTCCTGTTTCAGCATGACAATGCCCCCATTTCAGCATGACAACGCCCCCGTTTCAGCATGACAACGCCCCCGTTTCAGCATGACAACGCCCCTGTGCACAGAGCAAGATCCATAGAGAAATGGTTTGTTGAGATCGGTGTGGAAGGACTTGACTACACAGAGCTCTGACCTCAATCCCATCTAACACCTTTGGGATAAACTGGAACGCAGACTGCGAGCCAGGCCTGATCGCCCAATATCAGTGCCAACCTCACTAAGGCTCTTGTGGCTGAATAGAAGCAAGTCCCCTGCAGCAATGTTCCAACATCAAGTGGAAAGCCTTCCCAAAAGACTGGGGGCTGTTATAGCATCAAAGGGAGGACCAACTCCATATTAATGCCCATGATTTTGGAATGACATGTATGGTCATGAAGTGTACCAGAAGGGCCCGACATTGGGAAAGGTGGATAGCTAGTCAGTCATACAACTGAATGCATTCAACTGAAATGTGGCTTCCACATTTAACCTCAATCAGAGAGGTGCGGGGGACTTCCATAATCAACATCCACATCTTCAGCGCCCGGGGAGCAGTGGGTTAACTGCCTTGCTCAGGGGCAGAACGACGGATTTTTACCTTGTCAGCTGGGGGATTCAATCCAGCAACCTTTCGGTTACTGGCCCAACGCTCTAACCACTAGGATACCTGCTGATTACTGGCCCAACGCTCTAACCACTAGGATACCTGCTGATTACTGGCCCAACGCTCCTACCACTAGGATACCTGCTGATTACTGGTCCAACACTCTAACCACTAGGATACCTGCTGATTACTGGTCCAACACTCTAACCACTAGGATACCTGCTGATTACTGGCCCAACGCTCTAACCACTAGGCTACCTGCTGGTTACTGGCCCAACACTCTAACCACTAAGATACCTGCTGATTACTGGCCCAACACTCTAACCACTAGGATACCTGCTGATTACTGGCCCAACGCACTAACCACTAGGATACCTGCTGATTACTGGCCCAACGCTCTAACCACTAGGATACCTGCCACCTCTACACTCGAACCACTAGGATACCTGCCACCTCTACACCCTAACCACTAGGATACCTACCACCTCTACGCTCTAACCACTAGGATACCTGCCACCTCTACGCTCTAACCACTAGGCTACCTACCACCTCTACGCTCTAACCACTAGGATACCTGCCACCTCTACGCTCTAACCACTAGGCTACCTGCCTCCTCTACACTCTAACCACTAAGCTACCTGCCACCTCTACACTCTAACCACTAGGCTACCTGCCACCTCTATACTCTAACCACTAGGCTACCTGAGTTGGCTGCCAGCAGTTCTCCTGAAACTACTGGAATACATCGACACAGTTCTCCCATACTACCTCACCTCACTTGTTAATTGGAAATCCATCCACCATCAGCCTTTCTCTCAGGACTGGCTGGCTCTGGAGGTTCTACTCTGGGCTGTAGGGCATGAAGTAATGCAGGGTGTGTATAGCTGTGACTGTGTCAATATATTCCAGTAATAAGACTAACAGATACACATGCACGTACACACCCCTCCCTCTCTAAATTCAATAAGCTTTATTGGAACAGATTAAATGTGTAAATATGACAGAGGAGACAAACAGAGGAGACTCTCAGTCGCTCCCCCCTCCCTCTCTCTCTTTCTCTCTCAATCTCTGTGCGGTTCCCTAGGCGACAGGAAAGAGTTTTGACGAGCAATTTGGTCTCCACCGGCGCGCTGACACACAGACACAGAACGCGCCAATAGGTAGACCCGCTGCAGGGGTGGCTGGCCGGAAACCTCTCTATCATTCTGCTCTCCTCTTACCCACATCCCTCCCCTTCCTTTCCCTCCCACTCTGTCACAAACTGAAAGGTATGAAAACACGTGAAGACGAGAAGAAAACGCACACGCACGCACACTTGCACACGCACGCACACACGCACACACATGCGCACGCACACACATGCGCACGCACGCACACGCTCACACACACACACTCGCACACGCACGCACACGCGGATGCACGCACACAGATATGATTATGTAGAGGTCCAGTATAAACAGCCAGAATGGTCTCCTGTCAGAGAGAAACATATCCTCTCCACACACACACGCAGGTTTAACACAGGATGTCAGGCCTCCCACAATGCATTTCTTAATGAATTACCCTGTTAGAATGCTGCAGTCAGAATGACTGCTCGTTAGCAGGGGCGTCCCTCAAGGACCAGCGGTTCTAGTGTTCCACACACCCTCAGACACTCAGACGCTGTTAGAGACTCCTCTCTGAATCAGAGAGGTGCGGGGGGGGACTGCCTTAATAGACATCCACGTCTACGTAGACCTCCAGTGGACGGTTCTACATGAAGCCCAGCTGATTGGCTGGTCGACCCGGGAGTCGGACAGGGGTGTCCTTACTGTGTCACGAGCGAAACTGTGCATCATGTGTTTTCTGTGTGTTTTCTGTCTGGTTAATGCCATTAATGTCTCTGTTGGAATGACTGTGTGAGAGGTTGGGGGTGGGTTTTACTGTTGGGATGTTTATAATGGAGTATTCAAATAAGGAAAAGGACAAATGTGTTTTTGAATATTCTGTTTGCTCAGGCAAAGTTGGCTATTTAGCTAACAAGGAGGAGCAGGGTCAAAGGTGGAGGGATAACAGACCCTTTACTATTATCTAATGCGAAGGTCTCTGCGCGCCTCAGGTTGGAGTTTTATAAAATGATGAAAAGTGTGGAGATGTTTCAGGAGATATGGTGTGTCGAGGGGGGGGGGCGTCTGTATAGCTGGGGAAGATGGGTTAGATATACGTTTGTAGAAGGGATGAGGTTTTCGGTTATTGTGATGTGTGGTGAGGTGAGTATGCAGTACAGGGGCAAATTGTTTTGTTGGCAGAACAGAAAGCTGTTACCCTAGCTCTGTTACCCTGGCTCTGTTACCCTGGCTCTGTTACTCTGTTTCCCTGGCTCTGTTTCCCTGGCTCTGTTACCCTGGCTCTGTTACCCTGGCTCTGTTACTCTGTTTCCCTGGCTCTGTTACCCTGGCTCTGTTACCCTGGCTCTGTTGCCCTGGCTCTGTTGCCCTGGCTCTGTTGCCCTGGCTCTGTTGCCCTGGCTCTGTTGCCCTGGCTCTGTTACCCTGGCTCTGTTGCCCTGGCTCTGTTACCCTGGCTCTGTTACCCTGGCTCTGTTGCCCTGGCTCTGTTGCCCTGGCTCTGTTACCCTGGCTCTGTTACCCTGGCTCTGTTGCCCTGGCTCTGTTGCCCTGGCTCTGTTACCCTGGCTCTGTTACCCTGGCTCTGTTGCCCTGGCTCTGTTACCCTGGCTCTGTTGCCCTGGCTCTGCAAATAATGCCTTTATCGACCACAATAACGGACATAAACACACTCACAAACACGCACACCCCCTCAGTACCAACTCAAACCCGCCCATTGTGTTCTGTTGTTACCATGGTATCCCTTGAGGGGGATACCTGTGTCGACATGTCTTAATATACACTCTAACACACACACACACACACACACACACACACACACACACACACACACACACACACACACACACACACACACACACACACACACACACACACACACACACACACACACACACACACACACACACACACACACACACTTTGGTTTCTTAACCCCTAATCTCCCAATAAAATAAAATCAGTATATACGTATGCATATGAGATGAATAATGTAGGGTATGTAACATTATATTAGGTAGCATTGTTTAAAGTGGCTAGTGAGGATCAGCGGGGTGGAGATGTTGTTGCCTACCCTCACCACCCTCACCTACCGTGAGGGTGACTTGACACGAGAGCTCTATATTCACCCTGAGAACACACTTTATTAAAAAAACATTATAAAATATTCTATAAGCATATTCTATAAGCATGTATAAGATACGTTAATAAAAGACAGTCTATACAGAAGAGGGATCTTAATTTGACAGTATTTTGTTGCTGAGAATATTCCTTGCAAAGATGGAAATACAAACTAGTTGTGTATGAGTTTTAAAAAGACTCATTTGCAGATGTGATTTGCCCTAACGAACACCTACAAAAATGTCCATTAATAATAATCCACATAAAAATTCAAAATATTTAATCTTAATGTAACTAGGCAACTCAGTTAAGAACACATTCTTATTTACACGGCCGGCTGTGACGCACATTTCCTGTTCATGCAGAATCAATTTCCTGCTGTAGCAAAATGAAGCAAGGTTTCCACCTCATTTTTGGGGGTGGCAGTTAGCCTAGTGGTGAGACCGTTGGGCCAGTAATCAGCAGGTAGCCTAGTGGTTAGAGCGTTGGGCCAGTAACCAGCAGGTATATTTTGTGGGCAGTAATGCACATAGCCCGTCTTCTCTTGAGAGCCATGTCTGCCTACGGCGGCCTTTCTCAATAGCAAGGCTCTGCTCACTGAGTCTGTACATAGTCAAAGCTTTCCTACATTTTGGGTCAGTCAGGGTGGTCAGGTATTCTGCCACTGTGTACTCTCTATTTAAGGCCAAATAGCATTCGAGTGTGCTCAGATTTTTTTTGTTAATTCTTTACAGTCTGTCAAGTAATTATCTTGTTATTCCCTGATGATTTGGTTGGGTGTAATTGTGTTGCTCTTCTGGGGCTCTGTTTGTGGACAAAGACCCTGGACCAGCTTGCTTAGGGGACTCTTCTTCAGGTTCATAGCTCTCTTCTCTCTCTCTCTCTCTCTCTCTCTCTCTCTCTCTCTCTCTCTCTCTCTCTCTCTCTCTCTCTCTCTCTCTCTCTCTCTCTCTCTCTCTCTCTCTCTCTCTCTCTCTCTCTCTCTCTCTCTCTCTCTCTCTCTCTCTCTCTCTCTCTCCCCTTCTCTGTCTCCCCTCTCTCTCTCCCTCACTCTTTCTCTGTCTCTTTATTTCTCTCTCTCCTATGTCTCACTGTATCGCAGAACATGTTAGGATGCTGAGGGGTCATAGAGAAAAACAGGTTAGGATGCTGAGGGGTTGTAGAGAAGAACATAACATGTTAGGATGCTGAGGGGTCCCTGTCCCTGTCCCTGTCCCTGTCCCTGTCCCTGTCCCTGTCTCTGTCTCTGAAAATGTGTTGTAGGCTACAGTCAGAGACAGCTGTACCATAATCTGCTAATATAGAACATGTGTTGTAGTCTACAGTCAGAGACGGCTGTACCGTAACCCGCTAATATAGAACATGTGTTGTAGGCTACAGTCAGAGACAGCTGTACCATAACCTGCTAATATAGAACATGTGTTGTAGTCTACAGTCAGAGACGGCTGTACCGTAACCCGCTAATATAGAACATGTGTTGTAGGCTACAGTCAGAGACGGCTACAACGTAACCCGCTAATATAGAACATGTGTTGTAGGCTACAGTCAGAGACGGCTACAACGTAACCCGCTAATATAGAACATGTGTTGTAGGCTACAGTCAGAGACGGCTACAACGTAACCCGCTAATATAGAACATGTGTTGTAGGCTACAGTCAGAGACGGCTACAACGTAACCCGCTAATATAGAACATGTGTTGTAGGCTACAGTCAGAGACGGCTACAACGTAACCCGCTAATATAGAACATGTGTTGTAGGCTACAGTCAGAGACGGCTACAACGTAACCCGCTAATATAGAACATGTGTTGTAGGCTACAGTCAGAGACGGCTACAACGTAACCCGCTAATATAGAACATGTGTTGTAGTCTACAGTCAGAGACGGCTGTACCGTAACCCGCTAATATAGAACATGTGTTGTAGGCTACAGTCAGAGACGGCTGTACCGTAGCTTGCTAATATAGAAAATGTGCTGAAAATTGTGAAAACGACCCAACATGTTTCTGATCAGATTTCAGGTCGACTTGGATCCATATTTGATGTGTTTGAAATACTAACAGTTTTTATGATGTTGATAAAGAAAGCATCTTTACAGACGGTCCCTAACTGCACATTCACGTTCTCTGAAGATGCTGAACGAAATCATATTCCTCCACTCCTGTTCCTGAGTCAAGATTTAGCCTACAGTTGGTGTATCCTTTTCCTGCAGGAAATGCTTCATTCTGCAGGAGTTAATATTAAGGCTATGTGAGAGTTTATCAACCTACAGTCAGTGTCCAGATTTCAGTTTCCATTTAAGCCATCTGAACAGTAGGCTACAGTTCTCTTGACTTGATAACAGGCCTATTTGAAGTCCTGTGGTGTGACTGTTGAATTTGTACAGAGCCTCACAATCATCACATCACTACACTGCTATCATCCTCTTCTACCACTTCACCTACTCTTTCCCAAACATTACTTTTCTGGTCCTCCCTTCTCTTTATCAATTCTCCATTTCACATCTTTTTTAAATTCAACTGAATTCAACTCCGACATTGTCAGAGTGGTAATGACATTAACATTTGCTGCCTGTTCCCAAACGGCCGATTGGCTGGATCAATGTTAACTTCTCCTGCCCGTTCCCAAACGGCCGATTGGCTGGATCAATGTTGACTTCTCCTGCCCGTTCCCAAAATCATTATTTGCCGTTTGGCTGTGTCGGCTATTTGCCACGCATACAGTTAACCCCTAAAGGTTAGGTTTAGTACTAATACCAGATAGACTAAAATAATGAAATAAATGTAGCCTATAGAAATAAAGTACTGTTTTTCCTTTCTTCTACCCGTCCTTCATACACACAATATTTTCTGACCTTCAACCCCGCCCGCCCCACGGTTATCTGTGGGGACTGCGGGTTCTGAGTCCACCCGCGCATCACTAGAACAATGTGAAATGTATTACATTGACTATAAGTGACTTTGGGAAAACAGCTTATGCTATGAGTCTGTTAAAGGGCAAAACCTTAAAACTCAACCTTTCAAACCTGTCTGTTGGTCAAGTGCTTATAAGTAAAGCATTTCACGGTAAAGTGAACATTTGTTGTATTCGGCGAATGTGACAAATAAAGTTTGATTTGATTTGACAAAACCCTGTTCTGCATTTTTTTTATCACATTCTTGGAATTGACCCCCCCTCTCTCTCTCTCTCTCTCTATCTCTCGCTCTCTCTCACACTTTTTCTCTCCCTCTCTTTCTCTCTCAATCTCTCTCTGTCCTGGTCTTATCTTCCTGTCTCTGTGGATATGAGAGGGAGCAGATGGGACTCATCACGGTCTTCCAGACATGAGCCATCTATCATAGAGCCGTTCCATTGCCCAGCCAGAGATGAGTCTGGAGATATGGGGAAAGTAAACGAACCCTGCTCTGTCCGATATGAACGGAGGTGCTTGTGTTGTAGGTGAATGGCTTTCCCTCTTTTATTTACTAGCACGATTTACAAACCGCTCTCTGAGATAGCCCTTTATCTGAGTTGGAAGAGGAGAGAGGAGGGGAGGAGAGAGGAGGAGAGGAGAGAGGAGGGGGGAGGAGAAAGAGGAGGGGAGGAGAGACGATGGAGGGGGACGGAGGAGAGAGAGGAGGGGAGGATAGAGAGGAGGGGAGGAGAGAGGAGGGGAGGAGAGAGGATGGGGGAGGAGAAAGAGGAGGGGAGGAGAGACGATGGAGGGGGCAGGAGGAGAGAGAAGAGGGGAGGATAGAGAGGAGGGGAGGAGAGAGAGGAGGAGGAGGAGAGAGAGGAGGGGGGAGACGATGGAGGGGGAAGGAGGAGAGAGGAGGGGGAGGAGAGAAGATGAAGGGGGAAGGAGGAGAGAGGAGGGAAGGAGAGAGAGGAGGAGAGGAGAGACGATGGAGGGGGGAGGAAGAGAGAGGAGGGGAGGAGGAGAGAGGAGGGGAGGAGAGAGAGGAGGGGTGAGGAGAGAGAAGGAGGGGAGGAGAGACGATGGAGGGGGAAGGAGGAGAGAGGAGGGGAGGAGAGAAGATGGAGGAGAGAGGAGGGGAGGAGAGACGATGGAGATAGGAAGGAGGAGAGAGGATGGGAGGAGAGACGATGGAGGGGGAAAGAGGAGAGAGGAGGGGAGGAGAGAGGGGGGAGGAGAGAGGAGGGGAGGAGAGAAGATGGAGGAGAGAGGAGGGGAGGAGAGACGATGGAGGGGGAAGGAGGGAGGAGAGAGGAGGGGAGGAGAGACGATGGAGGGGGAAGGAGGAGAGAGGAGGGGAGGAGAGACGATGGAGGGGGAAGGAGGAGAGAGGAGGGGAGGAGAGACGATGGAGGGGGAGGGGGAGGAGAGAGGAGGGGAGGAGAGACAATGGAGGGGGAAGGAGGAGAGAGGAGTGGAGGAGACACAATGGAGGGGGAGGGAGGGAGGGAGGAGAGAGGAGGGGAGGAGACACAATGGAGGGGGAGGGAGGGAGGAGAGAGGAGGGGAGGAGAGACGATGGAGGGGGAAGGAGGAGAGAGGAGGGGAGGAGAGACGATGGAGGGGAGGAGAGACGATGGAGGGGGAAGGAGGAGAGAGGAGGGGAGGAGAGAGGAGGGGAGGAGAGAAGATGGAGGAGAGAGGAGGGGAGGAGAGACAATGGAGGGGGAAGGAGGGAGGAGAGAGGAGGGGAGGAGAGACGATGGAGGGGGAAGGAGGAGAGAGGAGGGGAGGAGAGACGATGGAGGGGGAAGGAGGAGAGAGGAGGGGAGGAGAGACAATGGAGGGGGAAGGAGGAGAGAGGAGGGGAGGAGAGACAATGGAGGGGAGGAGAGACGATGGAGGGGGAAGGAGGAGAGAGGAGGGGGAGGAGAGAGGAGGGGAGGAGAGAAGATGGAGGAGAGAGGAGGGGAGGAGAGACAATGGAGGGGGAAGGAGGGAGGAGAGAGGAGGGGGTAGGAGAGACGATGGAGGGGGAAGGAGGAGAGAGGAGGGGAGGAGAGACGATGGAGGGGGAAGGAGGAGAGAGGAGGGGAGGAGAGACGATGGAGGGGGAGGGGGAGGAGAGAGGAAGGGAGGAGAGACAATGGAGGGGGAAGGAGGAGAGAGGAGGGGAGGAGACACAATGGAGGGGGAGGGAGGGAGGAGAGAGGAGGGGAGGAGACACAATGGAGGGGGAGGGAGGGAGGAGAGAGGAGGGGAGGAGAGACGATGGAGGGGGAAGGAGGAGAGAGGAGGGGAGGAGAGACGATGGAGGGGAGGAGAGACGATGGAGGGGGAAGGAGGAGAGAGAGGAGTGGAGGCGAGAGAGGAGGGGAGACGATGGAGGGGGAAGGAGGAGAGAGGATGGAGGGGGAAGGAGGAGAGAGGAGGGGAGGAGAGAAGATGAAGGGGGAAGGAGGAGAGAGGAGGGGAGGAGTGAGATGAGGGGAGGAGAGACGATGGAGGGGGAAGGAGGAGAGAGTAGGGGAGGAGAGAGGAGGGGAGGAGAGACGATGGAGGGGGAAGGAGGAGAGAGATGAGGGGAGGAGAGAGAGGATGGGAGGAGAGACGATGGATGGGAGAGGAGGCGAGAGGAGGGGAGGAGAGAGAGGAGGGGTGAGGAGAGAGAGGAGGGGAGGCGAGACGATGGAGGGGAAGGAGGAGAGAGGAGGGGAGGAGAGAAGATGGAGGAGAGAGGAGGGGAGGAGAGACGATGGAGGGGGAAGGAGGGAGGAGAGAGGAGGGGAGGAGAGACAATGGGGGAGGGAGGAGAGGGGAGGGGAGGAGAGACGATGGAGGGGGAAGGAGGAGAGAGGAGGGGAGGAGAGAGGAGGGGAGGAGAGAAGATGGAGGAGAGAGGAGGGGAGGAGAGACGATGGAGGGGGAAGGAGGGAGGAGAGAGGAGGGGAGGAGAGATGATGGAGGGGGAAGGAGGAGAGAGGAGGGGAGGAGAGACGATGGAGAGGGAAGGAGGAGAGAGGAGGGGAGGAGAGACGATGGAGGGGGAGGGGGAGGAGAGAGGAGGGGAGGAGAGACGATGGAGGGTGAAGGAGGAGAGAGGAGGGGAGGAGACACAATGGAGGGGGAGGGAGGGAGGAGAGAGGAGGGGAGGAGCCACAATAGAGGGGGAGGGAGGGAGGAGAGAGGAGGGGAGGAGAGACGATGGAGGGGGAATGAGGAGAGAGGAGGGGAGGAGAGACGATGGAGGGGGAAGGAGTAGAGAGGAGGGGAGGAGAGCGATGGAGGGGGAAGGAGGGAGGAGAGACGATGGAGGGAGAAGGAGGGAGGAGGGAGGACGGGAGGAGACACAATGGAGACACAACTATGATCTCTCTTCTTCTCCTCCTCCTTCCTCCTCTCTTCTTCTCCTCCTGTCCTCTTTCAATATAAAGTCTTCCCTCTATCTCTAGCATGCAGAGATCATAGTTTAGAGGACAATATTTAGTCTCCCAGAGAGATCATAGTTTAGAGGACAATGTTTAGTCTCCCAGAGAGATCATAGTTTAGAGGACAATGTTTAGTCTCTCAGGGAGATCATAGTTTAGAGGACAGTGTTTTGTCACCCAGAGAGATCATAGTTTAGAGGACAATGTTTAGTCTCTCAGGGAGATCATAGTTTTGAGGACAATATTTAGTCTCCCAGAGAGATCATAGTTTAGAGGACAATGTTTAGTCTCCCAGAGAGATCATAGTTTAGAGGACAATGCTTAGTCTCTCAGGGAGATCATAGTTTAGAGGACAATGTTTAGTCTCCCAGAGAGATCATAGTTTAGAGGACAATGCTTAGTCTCTCAGGGAGATCATAGTTTAGAGGACAATGTTTAGTCTCTCAGGGAGATCATAGTTTAGAGGACAATGTTTTGTCACCCAGAGATAACAGAGATCATAGGACAA
Source organism: Oncorhynchus gorbuscha (assembly GCF_021184085.1). NCBI lineage: Eukaryota > Metazoa > Chordata > Actinopteri > Salmoniformes > Salmonidae > Oncorhynchus > Oncorhynchus gorbuscha. The sequence goes on along the minus strand of NC_060191.1, from coordinate 67,681,125 downwards.
TGTTTTGTCACCCAGAGATAACAGAGATCATAGGACAGTGTTTTGTCACCCAGAGATATATAGAGCCACCAGGACACTGCACAGTTGGCTGATAAACCACTCATTAGCCCTAGATACACACACATGCATGCATTACGCACAAACAACTTGCACACACACACTGCACTTAGCCAGTGGTATTTTAAGCCTAGACTAGAACATCATAGCTCTGGTCTGGAGGCAAAAGGTTTCTGATTCATATTTAATCATCTGTAGGGAGTGTGTGTGTGTGTGTGTGCGTGTGTGCGTGTGTGTGATCTGGTAGGAGTAGTGTGTGTGTGTGTCCTGTGTAACCATTTTGTTCCTATATTGAATACAATCACACTTTCGCCGTAACAGATGCTGTTATTGCTGTGTCATGCCTCTCGCTCTCATTTGGCCTTGAGCCAACACACACACACACACACACACACACACACACACACACACACACACACACACACACACACACACACACACACACACACACACACACACACACACACACACACACACACACACACACACACACACACACACACACACACACACACACACACACACACACACAGAGCTGAATCACTCTCAGTCGCTCTGTATAATTTATAAAACCAGAGCAAGAAGTGACAAAGAGAGAAAGGGAGGAGGGAGGAGAAAGGGGGATGGGAGTTATTAAGAAATAAATTGATTTATCAAAGTTAATCTCCACCTGAACAGTCACTTATTATTTATCTCCTTCCTTCCATCCCTCTAGATCTCCATTTTCTACTCTATCATCCTTGCCATTCTCCCTCTCCTCTGTCTTTCGTTCCTCACACCAGAGTCAGTCTCTTCACCGATACCCAGAAGTTTAACCATCTGCTGTCCCTGTGCTGCCTGTGGAAAAGCCTGCTGAGGAATCTCTATTAAACCATCACAGACAACATTAGTCATACTATACCCTACCAAAGCTAGCATGTGCCATAGCAGTAGCTACAGTAGTGTATTAGCGATAGCAGTTGCATTACAATACCCCATAATGACAAAGCAAAAAACAGGTTTTTAGATTTTTTTGCTAATTTATTATAAGTATAAACAGAAATACCTGATTTACATAAGTATTCAGTCTCTTTGCTATGAGACTTGAAATTGAGCTCAGGTGCATCCTCTTGATTGGAGTCCACCTGTGGTAAATTCAATTGTTTGGACATGTTTTGGAAAGGCAAACGCCGGTCTATATAAAGGTCCCACAGTTCACAGTGAATGTCAGAGCAGAAAGGAAGCCAGTCCTCAGTAAAAGGCACATGACAGACTGCTTGTGACTGAACTAAACATGTAACTATGTGACTGATAACTAAACATGTAACTGATAACTGAACATGGAACTATGTGACTGATAACTGAACATGTAACTATGTGACTGATAACTGAACATGTAACTGATAACTGAACATGTAACTATGTGTTCGAACATGGCAGGCTGAGCATGTAACTCTGAACATGTAACTATGTGACTGATAACTGAACATGTAACTGATAACTGAACATGTAACTATCTTTCATGTAACTTTATTCCTTAACTGAACATGTAACTGATAACCATGTAACTCTCATGTGACACTCACTGTGACTGATAACCATGTAACTCTCTCATGTAACTGTCTCCATCATCTCTCACTGTCTGTTGCGCTGCTTTCTGAACTTTATCTTTCTGTCTTTATTCCTTTCACTCCCTCTCACACTCACTGTCTCCTCTCTCTCACTGTCTCCTCTCTCACTGTCTCCTCTCTCTCTCACACTCACTGTCTCCTCTCTCTCACACTCACTGTCTCCTCTCTTTCTCTCTCTCTCTCTCTCTCTCTCTCTCTCTCTCTCTCTCTCTCTCTCTCTCTCTCTCTCTCTCTCTCTCTCTCTCTCTCTCTCTCTCTCTCTCTCTCTCTCTCTCTCTCTCTCTCTCTCTCTCAGTTAGCTCTCTTCTTATGATGCCAATTAGTGTAACTGAAATTGTTTCCATGGTGACTGAGGTGCTAATAATAACAGACACCCACTGCTAGGACTGGGAACAGACTGAACACACACAGATCCACACACACTCTATCTCTCCCTCTCCCACGCACACACACACTCTCTCTCACGCATTCCTGGAAGCACACACACACTCTATCTCTCCCTCTCCCACGCACACACACACACTCTATCTCTCCCTCTCCCACGCACACACACACACTCTATCTCTCCCTCTCCCACGCACACACACACTCTATCTCTCCCTCTCCCAGGCACACACACACACTCTATCTCTCCCTCTCCCACGCACACACACACTCTATCTCGCCCTCTCCCACGCACACACACACTCTATCTCTCCCTCTCCCACGCACACACACACACTCTATCTCTCCCTCTCCCACGCACACACACACTCTCTCTCTCCCTCTCCCACGCACACACACACTCTATCTCTCCCTCGCATTCCTGGAAGCACACACACACTCTCTCTCACGCATGCCTGGAAGCACACACACACACTCTCTCACGCATGCCTGGAAGCACACACACATTAGCCGCATACTGTAGATATACAACCTATGTGTCTAGAGACATCTCTCTCAATCCCTTTTCAGTTCCCTGGGTCCTTCTCTCCTCATTAGCTGTGGATAGAGTGATTCATGTGACAAGAGGAACAGACGGGGGGGGCAGGACTCGAGGGTTTTGGGTTGTTTAGGAGAGTGTGAGTTCTGTGGAGGAGAACAGAACACACTCAAACCGCCCAGCCTCAACTACATCCTCTCTATATCACACACACACACACACACACACACACACACACACACACACACACACACACACACACACACACACACACACACACACACACACACACACACACACACACACACACACACACACACACACACACACACACACACACACACACACACACACACACACACACACACACACTTCCCCAATGGCTGAGAGAGAGCGAGTGCACGCGAGAGAGAGAGAGAGAAAGAGAGAGAGTGCAAGAGAGAAGAGAGATAGAGATGGAGTGAGAGAGAGAGAGAGCGAGAGCGAGGGGGAGGGAGGGAGAGAGGGAGAGAGAGAGAAGACAAGAGGAAAGGATGGAGGGAGGGATGAAAAGAGAGAGAGTGACAGAGAGGGGAGAAAGGGAGAGGAAGAGTGAGAGAGGGAGAGAGAGAGAGACTGAGAGAGAGAGACAGAGAGAGAGAGACATACTAATTAGGATAAAATATTTGAATCAGTTACAGAACCCATTGCCCTTTATGGTTCTGAGGTCTGGGGTCACCAACCAATAATTCACAAAACAAATCAAATCACAAACACCAAATTGAGACTCTGCATGTAGAATTCTGCAAAAGTATCCTCTGTGTCCAATGTAAAACACCAAAAAATACACGCAGAGCATTATGCTAATTATCATAATCCAGAAAAGAGCCGTTAAATTCTACAACCACCTAAAAGGAAGCGATTCCCAAACCTTCCATAACAAAGCCATCAACTACAGACAGATGAACCTGGAGAAGAGTCCCCTAAGAAAGCTGTTCCTGGGGCTCTGTTTCACAAACCCAAACACACCCCACAGAGCCCCAGGACAGTAACACAATTAGACCCAACCAAATCATGAGAAAACAAAAAGATAATTACTTGACACATTTGAAAGAATTAACAAAAAAACAGAACAAACTGAATGATATCTGGCCCTAAACAGAGAGTACACAGTGGTAGAATACCTGACCACTGTGACTGACCCAAACTTAATTATGGAAACATTTGACTATGCACAGACTGAGTATAGCCTTGCTATTGAGAAAGGCCACCATAGGCAGACCTAGCTCTCAAGAGAAGACAAGCTATGTGCACACTGCCCACAAAATGAGGTTGAAACTGAGCTGCACTTCCTAACCTCCTGCCAAATGTATGACAATATTAGAGACACATATTTCCCTCAGATTACACAGATATACAAATAATTTGAAAACAATCCCAACTCCATTATCTATTGGGTCAAATACCACAGCCACAAGAACAAGTCAAGAACAAACATCATTGTAAATACAACCCATATTTATGTTTAATTATTTTCCCATTTCTACTCTAACTATTTGCACATAATATGACATTTGAAATGTTGTTATTCTTTTGGAACTTCTGTGAGTGTAATGTTTACTGCTCATTTTTATTTTTTATTTCACTTTAGTTTTTTAAATCTAGTTCACTTGCTTTGGAAATGTAAACATATGTTTCTCATGCCAATAAAGCCCTTAAATTGAAATGGAATTGAAATGAGAGAGAGAGACAGAGAGAGGGCAGGCGGGCGGGCGGGTGACCATTCTTTCAAGACAAAGGAGATGATTGTGGACTACAGGAAAAAGAGAACGGAGTACGCCCCCATTCTCATCAACGGGGCTGCAGTTGAGCAGGCTGAGTGCCTCAAGTTCCTTGGTGTCCACAACAACAACAAACTAACATGGTCCAAACACACCAAGACAGTCGGGAAGAGGGTACGACAAAACCTATTCCCCCTCAGGAGACTGAAAAGATTTGGCATGGGTCTTCAGATCCTCAAAAGATTCTACAGCTGCACCATTGAGAGCATCTGGTTGCATCACTGCCTGGTATGGCAACTACTCGGCCTCCAACCGCAAGGCACTACAGAGGGTAGTGCGAACGGCCCAGTACATCACCGGGGCCAGGCTTCCTGCCATCCAGGACCTGTATACCAGATGATGTCAGAGGAAGGCGTTAAAAATGGTCAAAGACTCCAGCCACCCTAGTCATAGACTGTTCTCTCTGCTACCACACGGCAAGCGGTACTGGAGCCCCAAGTCTTGGTCCAAGAGGCTTCTAAACAGATTCTACCCCCCAAGCCATAAGACTCCTGAACATCTAATCAAATGGCTACCCAGACTATTTGCATTGCCCCTCCACCCTCTTCTACGCTGCTGCTACTCTCTGTTATTATCTATGCATAGTCACTTTAATTAACTCTACCTACATGTACATACTACCTCAACTAACCGGATCCCCCCCACACATTGACTCTGTATCAGTACCCCCCTGTATATAGTCTCACTATTGTTATTTTACTGCTGCTCTTTAATTAGTGCCTCGTAAGTAAGGATTTCACTGTAAGGTCTACACCTGTTGTATTCAGAATTATACTGTGAGGTCTACTACACCTGTTGTATTCAGAATTATACTGTAAGGTCTACAACACCTGTTGTATTCAGAATTATACTGTAAGGTCTACTACACCTGTTGTATTCAGAATTATACTGTAAGGTCTACTACACCTGTTGTATTCAGCATTATACTGTAAGGTCTACTACACCTGTTGTATTCAGCATTTCACTGTAAGGTCTACTACACCTGTTGTATTCAGCATTTCACTGTAAGGTCTACTACACCTGTTGTATTCAGCATGTGACTAATAACATTTGATTTGAGAGAAATGAGAGGGAGGGAGAGAGGGAGGGAGGGAACAACAGAGAGAGAGATATAGATATGGGAGAGAAAGGTGGATGGAGTTGAAATGATGAAGAAAATGAAAAAGAGAGATAGAACATTGATGGACAGGAGGAGAGAAGGGTGTGATGAGGATGTGGAGGCACAGTGGAATGACGCACAAACCCAGCCGACAGCTCAGAGTGACAGAACAGCTCCAGAGCAGCTTGGTATCTCTCCTCTCCCTATTCCCTTCATATGTAACCCTTCATCACTTCCTCCCTCTACTCCCATGCTCTCCCTCTTCTCTCTCCTCCCTCTCCTCCCATGCTCTCCCTCTTCTCTCACCTTCCTCTCCTCCCTCTACTCCCATGCGCTCCCTCTTCTCTCTCATCCCTCTCCTCCCATGCTCTCCCTCTTCTCTCACCTTCCTCTCCTCCCTCTCCTCCCATGCTCTCCCTCTTCTCTCACCTTCCTCTCCTCCCTCTACTCCCATGCTCTCCCTCTTCTCTCACCTTCCTCTCCTCCCTCTCCTCCCATGCTCTCCCTCTTCTCCCACCTTCCTCTCCTCCCTCTCCTCCCATGCTCTCCTCCCATGCTCTCCCTCTTCTCTCTCCTTCCTCTCCTCCCTCTCCTCCCTCTCCTCCCATGCTCTCCCTCTTCTCTCTCCTCCCTCTCATCCCATGATCTCCCTCTTCTCTCACCTTCCTCTCCTCCCTCTCCTCCCATGCTCTCCCTCTTCTCTCTCCTCCATCTCCTCCCTCTCCTCCCATGCTCTCCCTCTTCTCTCTCCTCCCTCTCCTCCCATGCTCTCCCTCTTCTCTCTTCTCCCTCTACTCCCATGCTCTCCCTCTTCTCTCACCTTCCTCTCCTCCCTCTCCTCCCATGCTCTCCCTCTTCTCTCTCCTCCCTCTCCTCCCTCTCCTCCCATGCTCTCTCCCTCTCCTCCCTCTCCTCCCATGCTCTCCCTCTTCTCTCTTCTCCCTCTACTCCCATGCTCTCCCTCTTCTCTCACCTTCCTCTCCTCCCTCTCCTCCCATGCTCTCCCTCTTCTCTCTCCTCCCTCTCCTCCCTCTCCTCCTTTTACTCCCATGCTCTCCCTCTTCTCTCACCTTCCTTCCCTTCCTCTCCTCCCATGATCTCCCTCTTCTCTCTCCTCCCTCTCCTCCCATGCTCTCCCATGCTCTCATTCTTCTCTCTCCTCTCTCTCCTCCCATGCTCCCTCTTCTCTCACCTTCCTCTCCTCCCTCTCCTCCCTCTCCTCCCATGCTCTCCCTCTTCTCTCTCCTCCCTCTCCTCCCATGCTCTCCCTCTTCTCTCTCCTCCCTCTCATCCCATGCTCTCCCTCTTCTCTCACCTTCCTCTCCTCCCTCTCCTCCCATGCTCTCCCTCTTCTCTCTCCTCCCTCTCCTCCCATGCTCTCCCTCTTCTCTCTCCTCCCTTTCCTCCCTCTCCTCCCATGCTCTCCCTCTTCTCTCTCCTCACTCTCCTTCCATGCTCTCCCTCTTCTCTCACCTTCCTCTCCTCCCTCTCCTCCCATGCTCTCCCTCTTCTCTCTCCTCCCTCTCCTCATTTTACTCCCATGCTCTCCCTCTTCTCTCACCTTCCTCTCCTTCCTCTCCTCCCACGATCTCCCTCTTCTCTCTCCCCCCTCTCCTCCCATGCTCTCCCTCTTCTCTCTCCTCCCTCTCCTCCCATGCTCTCCCTCTTCTCTCACCTTCCTCTCCTTCCTCTCCTCCCATGATCTCCCTCTTCTCTCTCCTCCCTCTCCTCCCATGCTCTCCCTCTTCTCTCTTCTCCCTCTACTCCCATGCTCTCCCTCTTCTCTCTCTTTCCTCTCCTCCCTCTCCTCCCATGCTCTCCATTTTCGCTCACCTTACACTCCTCCCTCTCCTCCCTCTCCTTCCTCTCCTCCCACTCCTCCCATGCTCTCCCTCTTCTCTCACCTTCCACTCTTCCATTCCTGCATTTATCTATTTCCTTTATTCCTCTTCATGTTATTTTCATTTTCCCTCCATACTCTCTCCCTTCATCCCTCTCCCTCTCTCTCCTTGGCAGCCACTCTCCTCTGTGGTGACCTTTCTTTCATGAAGCCACACAGGGTTGCTAGCTGCTGAGAGGAAGGCTTTTACCACTGGACCAGCTCCCACAGGGAAGCTTTTACCGCCAGACCAGCTCCCACAGGGAAGCTTTTACCACTGGACCAGCTCCCACAGGGAAGCTTTTACCGCCAGACCAGCTCCCACAGGGAAGCTTTTACCACCGGACCAGCTCCCACAGGGAAGCTTTTGCTGCAAGACCAGCTCCCACAGGGAAGCTTTTACCACCTAACCAGCCCCCACAGGGAAGCTTTTACCGCCGGACCAGCTCCCACAGGGAAGCTTTTACCACCGGACCAGCTCCCACAGGGAAGAACTCCCTCTCCTCCCATGACCAGCTCCCACAGGGAAGCTTTTCCGCTCTCCAGCTCCCACAGGGAAGAACAGCTCCCCACCGGACCAGCTCCCCAGGGAAGCTTTTACCACTCTTCTCCCTCTACTCCCACAGGGAAGCTTTTACCACCGGACCAGCTCCCACAGGGAAGAACAGCTGTTACCACCGGACCAGCTCCCACAGGGAAGCTTTTACCACCGGACCAGCTCCCACAGGGAAGCTTTTACCTTACCAGCTCCCACAGGGAGAAGCTCCCCTCTCCAGCTCCCACAGGGAGGAACAGCTTTTACTCCTCCAGCCCCCACAGGGAGGAACAGCTTTTACCTCCCACAGGGAAGCCCACCACCAGCCAGCTCCCACCCACCAGCTCCCACAGGGAGAACAGCTTTACCACAGGACCAGCTCCCACCTTTTACCGCCGGACCAGCTCCCACAGGGAGGAACAGCTTTTACCACCTTCCACCAGCTCTTCCATTCCAGCTCCCACCAGCTCCCACAGGGAACAGCTTTATCTACCAGCTCCTTTACCAGCCCACCGGACCAGCTCCCACAGGGATTTTCAGCTTTTCCCTCGGACCAGCTCCCCAGGGAGGAACAGCTTTACCACCGGACCAGCTCCCACATCCAGCTCCCACAGGGAGGAACAGCTTTTCCTTGGACCAGCTCCCACAGGGAGGAACTCTTTTACCACTGGACCAGCTCCCACAGGGAAGCTTTCTTTCATGACCAGCTCCCACAGGGAAGAACAGCTTGCCCCGGACCAGCTGGGAAGCTGAGACCAGCCCCCACAGGGAAGCTTTTACCACCGGACCAGCTCCCACAGGGAAGAACAGCTTTACCACCGGACCAGCTCCCACAGGGAAGCTTTTACCACCGGACCAGCTCCCACAGGGAAGCTTTTACCGCCGGACCAGCTCCCACAGGGAAGAACAGCTTTACCACCGGACCAGCTCCCACAGGGAAGCTTTTACCACCGGACCAGCTCCCACAGGGAAGCTTTACCACCGAACCAGCCCCCACAGGGAAGCTTTTACCAGCTTTTACCTCCGGACCAGGACCAGCTCCCACAGGGAAGCTTTTACCACCAGGACCAGCTCCCACAGGGAGAACAGCTTTTACCCCCCGGACCAGCTCCCACAGGGAAACAGCTTTTACCACCGGACCAGCTCCCACAGGGAGGAAGAACAGCTCCCACAGGGAGGAACAGCTTTACCACCGGACCAGCTCCCACAGGGAGGAACAGCTTTTACCACCGGACCAGCTCCCACCAGCCCCCACAGGGAGGAACAGCTTTTACCACCGGACCAGCTCCCACAGGGAGGAACCTTTAGCCAGCTCCCACAGGGAGGAACAGCTTTACCACCGGACCAGCTCCCACAGGGAGGAACAGCTTTTACCACCGGACCAGCTCCCACAGGGAAACAGCTTTACCACCGGACCAGCTCCCACAGGGAAGCTTTACCACCGGACCAGCTCCCACAGGGACTCCCACAGGGAAGAACTTTACCACCGGACCAGCTCCCACAGGAACAGCTTTTACCACACCAGCTCCCACAGGGAAGGAACCAGCTTTTACCACCGGACCAGCTCCCACAGGGAGGAACAGCTTTTACCCTCGGACCAGCTCCCACAGGGAGGAACAGCTTTTACCCCGGACCAGCTCCCACAGGGAGGAACAGCTTTTACCACCGGACCAGCTCCCACAGGGAGGAACAGCTTTTACCACCGGACCAGCTCCCACAGGGAGGAACAGCTTTACCGCCGGACCAGCTTTACCCCGGACCAGCTCCCACAGGGAAGCTGTTACCAGGGAACAACAGCAGCTTTTACCACCGGACCAGCTCCCACAGGGAACCAGCTCCCACAGGGAAGCTTTTACCGCCGGACCAGCTCCCACAGGGAAGCTTTTACCCCCGGACCAGCTCCCACAGGGAGGAACAGCTTTTACCCCGGACCAGCTCCCACAGGGAGGAACAGGAGGAACAGCTTTTACCCCAGCTCCCACAGGACCAGCCAGCTCCCCACAGGGAGGAACAGCTTTACCCGGACCAGCCCCCACAGGAGGAACAGCTTTAACCCCCGGACCAGCTCCCACAGGGAAGCTGTTACCACCGGACCAGCTCCCACAGGGAAGCTTTTACCGCCGGACCAGCTCCCACAGGGAGGAACAGCTTTTACCGCCGGACCAGCTCCCACAGGGAGGAACAGCTTTTACCACCGGACCAGCTCCCACAGGGAAGCTTTTACCACCAGACCAGCTCCCACAGGGAAGCTTTTACCCCCGGACCAGCTCCCACAGGGAGGAACAGCTTTTACCGCCGGACCAGCCCCCACAGGGAGGAACAGCTTTTACCACCGGACCAGCAGGGAATGGAGGAACATAAAGTAACATCACAGCTCCCACAGGAGGAGGAACAGCTCCCACAGGGAGGAACAGCTTTTACCGCCGGACCAGCTCCCACAGGGAGGAACAGCTTTTACCACCGGACCAGCTCCCACAGGGAGGAACAGCTTTTACCGCCGGACCAGCTCCCACAGGGAGGAACAGCTTTTACCACCGGACCAGCTCCCACAGGGAGGAACAGCTTTTACCGTCGGACCAGCTCCCACAGGGAGGAACAGCTTTTACCACCGGACCAGCTCCCACAGGGAGGAACAGCTTTTACCACCGGACCAGCCCCCACAGGGAAGCTTTTACCACCAGGCTCCCACAGGGACCAGCTTTACCACCGGACCACCAGCTCCCACAGGGAGGAACAGCTTTACCACTCGGACCAGCCCCCAGCTCCCACAGGGAGGAACAGGGAGCTCCCACAGAGGACAGCTTTTACCACCGGACCAGCTCCCACAGGGAGGAACAGCTTTTACCGTCGGACCAGCTCCCACAGGGAGGAACAGCTTTTACGGTCGGACCAGCTCCCACAGGGAGGAACAGCTTTTACCGCCGGACCAGCTCCCACAGGGAGGAACAGCTTTTACAGCCGGACCAGCAGGGAATGGCAGGGAACATAAAGTAACATCACAGCAGTTGCCCCGAGCCAGACGAACACTTCTACTAAACATTTAGTGATGCAGGGGCACAAACTTGTTGAAGCAGGTAAGTGAGCATCCTCTGTAGAACGATGCAGACCGGACACTGGAGTTGTCAACATGACCCCTCAGCAGTGACACAACTCCCCCCCATATGAACAGCAGAGGAGCAGGAAGGAGACAAATAAAATGAAATCCAATTTGATTGGTCACATACAAATATTTAGCAGATGTTATTGCGAGTGCAGCGAAATGCTTGTGCTTCTACCTCCAAAAGTGCAGTAGTATCTAACAATTCACAATAATACACACAAATCTAAAAGTAACAGAACGGGATTAAGAAATATATAAATATTAGATTGAGCAATGTCTGAGTGAGCATTGACTAAAATGCAGAAGAATAGAATACAGTATGCAGTTGAAGTCGGAAGTTTACATACATCTTAGCCAAATACATTTAAACTGTCACGCCCTGGTCGTAATATATTGTGTTTGTCTTCATTTATGTGGTTAGGCCAGGGTGTGACATGGGTTTATTGTGGTGTGTTTTGTCTTGGGGTTTTGTGGGGTGTTGGGTGTGTGGCTTAGTGGGGTTATCTAGCAAAGTCTATGGCTGTCTGGAGTGGTTCTCAATCAGAGAAGGTGTGTATCGCTGTCTCTGATTTGGAACCATATTTAGGCAGCCATATTCTTTGAGTGTTTGGTGGGTGATTGTTCCTGTCTTTGTGTTTGCACCAGATAGGGCTGTTTGGTGGGTGATTGTTCCTGTCTTTGTGTTTGCACCAGATAGGGGCTGTTTGGTGGGTGATTGTTCCTGTCTTTGTGTTTGCACCAGATGGGGCTGTTTGGTGGGTGATTGTTCCTGTCTTTGTGTTTGCACCAGATAGGGCTGTTTGGTGGGTGATTGTTCCTGTCTTTGTGTTTGCACCAGATGGGGCTGTTTGGTGGGTGATTGTTCCTGTCTTTGTGTTTGCACCAGATGGGGCTGTTTTGTGGGTGATTGTTCCTGTCTTTGTGTTTGCACCAGATAGGGCTGTTTGGTGGGTGATTGTTCCTGTCTTTGTGTTTGCACCAGATGGGGCTGTTTGGTGGGTGATTGTTCCTGTCTTTGTGTTTGCACCAGATAGGGCTGTTTGGTGGGTGATTGTTCCTGTCTTTGTGTTTGCACCAGATAGGGCTGTTTGGTGGGTGATTGTTCCTGTCTTTGTGTTTGCACCAGATGGGGCTGTTTGGTGGGTGATTGTTCCTGTCTTTGTGTTTGCACCAGATAGGGCTGTTTGGTGGGTGATTGTTCCTGTCTTTGTGTTTGCACCAGATAGGGCTGTTTGGTGGGTGATTGTTCCTGTCTTTGTGTTTGCACCAGATAGGGCTGTTTGGTGGGTGATTGTTCCTGTCTTTGTGTTTGCACCAGATGGGGCTGTTTGGTGGGTGATTGTTCCTGTCTTTGTGTTTGCACCAGATGGGGCTGTTTGGTGGGTGATTGTTCCTGTCTTTGTGTTTGCACCAGATGGGGCTGTTTGGTGGGTGATTGTTCCTGTCTTTGTGTTTGCACCAGATGGGCTGTTTGGTGGGTGATTGTTCCTGTCTTTGTGTTTGCACCAGATAGGGCTGTTTGGTGGGTGATTGTTCCTGTCTTTGTGTTTGCACCAGATAGGGCTGTTTGGTGGGTGATTGTTCCTGTCTTTGTGTTTGCACCAGATGGGGCTGTTTGGTGGGTGATTGTTCCTGTCTTTGTGTTTGCACCAGATAGGGCTGTTTGGTGGGTGATTGTTCCTGTCTTTGTGTTTGCACCAGATAGGGCTGTTTGGTGGGTGATTGTTCCTGTCTTTGTGTTTGCACCAGATGGGGCTGTTTGGTGGGTGATTGTTCCTGTCTTTGTGTTTGCACCAGATGGGGCTGTTTGGTGGGTGATTGTTCCTGTCTTTGTGTTTGCACCAGATGGGGCTGTTTGGTGGGTGATTGTTCCTGTCTTTGTGTTTGCACCAGATAGGGCTGTTTGGTGGGTGATTGTTCCTGTCTTTGTGTTTGCACCAGATGGGGCTGTTTGGTGGGTGATTGTTCCTGTCTTTGTGTTTGCACCAGATGGGGCTGTTTGGTGGGTGATTGTTCCTGTCTTTGTGTTTGCACCAGATGGGGCTGTTTGGTGGGTGATTGTTCCTGTCTTTGTGTTTGCACCAGATAGGGCTGTTTGGTGGGTGATTGTTCCTGTCTTTGTGTTTGCACCAGATAGGGCTGTTTGGTGGGTGATTGTTCCTGTCTTTGTGTTTGCACCAGATAGGGCTGTTTGGTGGGTGATTGATCCTGTCTTTGTGTTTGCACCAGATAGGGCTGTTTGGTGGGTGATTGATCCTGTCTTTGTGTTTGCACCAGATGGGGCTGTTTCGGTTTTCACATTTCATTATTTTGTAGTTTCTTCATGTATAGTTTTTTCCTTCATTAAAATATCATGAATCATCATCACACTGAATTTTGGTCCGACTCTCCTTCACCACAAGAAAGCCGTTATATAAACTCAGTTTTTTCACAATTCCTGATTTATAATCCGAGTAAACATTCCCTGTTTTAGGTCAGTTAGGATCACCACTTTGTTTTAATAATGTGAAATGTCAGAATAATAGTAGAGAGAATGATTTATTTCAGCTTTGATTTCTTTCATCACATTCCCAGTGGGTCAGAAGTTTACATACACTCAATTAGTATTTGGTAACATTGCTTGTGTCAAACATTTCAGGTAGCCTTCCACAAGCTTCCCAAAATAACTTGGCCCATTCATCCGACAGAGCTGGTGTAACTGAGTCAGGTTTATAGGCCTCCTTGTTCGCACACGCTTTTTCAGTTCTGCCCACAGATTTTCTATAGGATTGATGTCAGGGCTTTGTGATGGCCACTCCAAAACCTTGACTTTGTTGTCCTTAAGCCATTTTGCCACACAATTTCCCTTCTATTTTGTGAAGTGCACCAGTCCCTCCTGCAGCAAAGCACCCCCACAACATGATGCTGCCACCCCCATGCTTCACGGTTGGGATGGTGTTATTCAGCTTGCAAGCATCCCCCTTTTTCCTCTAAACAAAACAATGGTCATTATGGCCAAACAGTTCTATTTTTGTTTTGAGGACATTTCTCCAAAAAGTACGATCTTTGTCCCAATGTGCAGTTGCAATCTTATTTTACTGTGGATATAGATACTTTTGTACCTGTTTCCTGCAGCATCTTCACAAGGTCCTTTGCTGTTGTTCTGGGATTGATTTGCACTTTTCGCACCAAATTACGTTCGTCTCTAGGAGACAGAACGCGTCTCCTTCCTGAGCGGTATGACGGCTGCATGGTCCCGTGTTGTTTATACTGGCGTACTATTGTTTGTACAGATGAATGTGGCACCTTCAGGCGTTTGAAAATTGCTCCCAAGAATGAACTAGACTTGTGGATGTTGTTGGGGAATAATCAGAATTAGTTGGGTAACATAGATCATATGTTTTATATTCATTATATGCTTGTGAGTTACTTCTCATCAGAATGTTTAGTTTTGTATAATACTGTTCGCCATTTGCAGTCATCTGTTCTCTGTCAGGACTAAGTTGTTTGGGCCGCAGAGAGGGGAGAGGTCAAGCGTGTATCTCTTGGCTCCACAATGTCTGTGTGCCAGTCACTGTGTATCTGTGATCTTGTCAAGGAGGGAGCATTTGATATATGCCTGTTGATAGGTTTTGTTTTATGGTTCTGAGAGCGAGAAAATAACCTAGTTTAGGAGACATAGCTGAACGATAATTTATGGCCAATGCTGTCTGGCTATGTGTGTCTTTGCTATAAAGGATCTCAGTTGCAATGTGTAAGGACTCTCAGAGAATTCATTTATAGACACTGAATTGATCTGAGAGTCACAGGGTTGTGATGGAGCTCATATAATTAAATATGGACTTGATGATAACTCTGACTTGTGTGTGGTTTGCTCTCATGATTTGGTAAATACAGGAAATTTCCACGACAAGGTCTACAATTTATTTTCTGAGGTCTTGGCTGATTCCTTTTGATTTTCCCATGATGTCAAGCAAAGAAGCACCGAGTTTGAAGGTAGGCCTTCAAATACATCCACAGGTACACCTCCAATTGACTCATATGATGTCAATTAGCCTATCAGAAGCTTCTAAAGCCATGACATAATTTTCTGGAATTTTCCAAGCTATTTAACGGCGCAGTCAACTTAGAATTGTGATACAATGAATTATACGTGAAATAATCTGTCTTGTGTCATGCACAAAGTAGATGTCAAAACTATAGTTTGTTAACAAGAAATTTGTGGAGTTGGTTGAAAAATGTGTTTTAATGTGTTTTAATGACCAACCTAAGTGTATGTAAACTTCCGACTTTAATTGCATACATTTGAAATGAGTGAAGCAGTATATAA
>NC_060191.1:67643294-67660794 GCF_021184085.1 Oncorhynchus gorbuscha | reverse complement strand
TGGTCACCATAGCAGCACCCACCCGTAGCACGTGCTCCAGCAGGTATATTTCACTGGTCACCCCCAAAGCCAATTCTCCTTTGGCCACCTTTCCTTCCACTTCTCTGCTGCCAATGACTGTAACGAACTGCAACAATCACTGAAGCTAGAGATTCATATCTCCCTCACTAGCTTTAAGCACCAGCTGTCAGAGCAGCTCACATATCACTGCACATGTATATAGCCCATCTGTAAATTGCTCATCCAACTACCTCATCCACATACTTTATTTATTTATTTATCTTGCTCCTTTGCACCCCAGTATCTCTACTTGCACATTCATCTTCTGCACAGCTACCGTTCCAGTGTTTAATTGCTATATTGTAATTACTTCACCACCGTGGCCTATTTATTGCCTTACCTCCCTTATCCTACCACATTTGCACACACTGTATATAGACCTTTTCTACTGTATTATTGACTGTATGTTTTTTTTTACTCCACGTGTAACTCTGTGTTGTTGTATGTGTCAAACTGCTTTGCTTTATCTTGGCTGATCAGACTGATAAGTAGATGTGCTGCAGGGGAAATCAGACTGATAAGTAGATGTGCTGCAGGGGAAATCAGACTGATGTCAGTCTGATTTCCCCTGCAGGACATCTAGTTATCAGTCTGATTTCCCCTGCAGGACATCTAGTTATCAGTCTGATTTCCCCTGCAGCACGTCTAGTTATCAGTCTGATTCTCACCAATGCACTCAAGCCTGTCCAGAGGCATTATCCTTGTTCCCATTGGAAATGCTAAGAGTTCACTGGGTCTTAGGAAGAGAGTAGAGGTGTTTTCAGTAAATGCTTTTAGATTCAAACAAACCACACCCCACCAAAACACACCATACCACACCCCACCAAAACACACCACACACCACACCCCAACACATCCCACAACACAACACCACACCCCACCAAAACACACCACACACCACACCACAACACATCCCACCAAAACACACCACATCACATCACACCCCACAACACAACACCACACCCCACCAAAACACACCACACCACATCACATCACACCCCACAACACAACACCACACCCCACCAAAACACACCAAAACACACAACACAACACCACACCCCACCAAAACACACCAAACACACCACACCACAACACAACCCCACACCAGACCACAACACATCCCACCAAAACACACCACATCACACCCCACAACACAACCCCACACCACACCACCACACAACCACACACCACACCACACCACCACACAACCACACCACACCACCACACAACCCCACACCACACCACACCAGAGGGAATGACCTCTGAATAAACACTAAGGAGGGAGAGCTCTCCACCACAAACATAGACACACACAGAAACAAACACACACACACACAGTGGAAAGCTCAGTGTTTGTCTCTGGCCTGTCTCTCAGAGCGAGAGGTATCGAGTGAGTGCCTCTCCCCAGTGGTAACATGAAAACATCTTGACGTAACGAATGAACAGCGTGGGCAGGGCATGAGAGAGAATACCACACACACACACACACACACACACACACACACACACACACACACACACACACACACACACACACACACACACACACACACACACACACACACACACACACACACACACACACACACACACACACACACACACCTGACAGATTCACTACCCACTGGGCACAGACGTCATTTCAATGCCTAGTTTTGATTTCCATTTGGTTCTTAAATAAAACACTCAAACTTGACTTCCACCCTTCACTAGCTCTGACTGCAGATAGGCACGCTGACTGTGACAGGTAGTTGTCCCACCTAACAATCTTAACATGAATGTAGGAATGAATGTCCTGTAAGTTGCTAAAATGTACAGTAGATGTTGAGATGTTAACTAACTTAAATTGGGATTTAGGTAAGAGTACAAACATTCCCTTATGTTGATTACTTTTTTACAAATCCAATCAGTATTCCACACTGATCCAACATCAACGTAGAATCAACGTTGTTTCAACCAGTTTTTGCCCAGTAGGTGTGTGTGTGTGTGTGTGTGTGTGTGTGTGTGTGTGTGTGTGTGTGTGTGTGTGTGTGTGTGTGTGTGTGTGTGTGTGTGTGTGTGTGTGTGTGTGTGTGTGTGTGTGTGTCTCACCCTGGGGCTGATATGAACCATTCTCTCTGTGAAACACTGTTCATATCCTCTGTCCAATACCAATCACTGGTGGTTCTGGATGTGCTAGTTAATAAAGCCCACTGGCCACTGTTCATATCCTCTGTCCAATACCAATCACTGGTGGTTCTGGATGTGCTAGTTAATAAAGCCCATTGGCCACTGTTCATATCCTCTGTCCAATACCAATCACCGGTGGTTCTGGATGTGCTAGTCCAGAACCACCGGGCAGCCGAGCGGAAATGGAGGAAAACTCGCCTCCCTGCGGACCTGGCATCCTTTCACTCCCTCCTCTCTACATTTTCCTCCTCTGTCTCTGCTGCTAAAGCCACTTTCTACCACTCTAAATTCCAAGCATCTGCCTCTAACCCTAGGAAGCTCTTTGCCACCTTCTCCTCCCTCCTGAATCCTCCTCCCCCCCTCTTCCCTCTCTGCAGATGACTTTGTCAACCATTTTGAAAAGAAGGTCGACGACATCCGATACTCGTTTGCTAAGTCAAACGACACCGCTGGTTCTGCTCACGCTGCCCTACCCTGTGCTCTGACCTCTTTCTCCCCTCTCTCTCCAGATGAAATCTTGCGTCTTGTGACGGCCGGCCGCCCAACAACCTGCCCGCTTGACCCTATCCCCTCCTCTCTTCTCCAGACCATTTCCGGAGACCTTCTCCCTTACCTCACCTCACATCAACTCATCCCTGACCGCTGGCTACATCCCTTCCGTCTTCAAGAGAGCGAGAGTTGCACCCCTTCTGAAAAAACCTACACTCGATCCCTCCGATGTCAACAACTACAGACCAGTATCCCTTCTTTCTTTTCTCTCCAAAACTCTTGAACGTGCCGTCCTTGGCCAGCTCTCCCGCTATCTCTCTCAGAATGACCTTCTTGATCCAAATCAGTCAGGTTTCAAGACTAGTCATTCAACTGAGACTGCTCTTCTCTGTATCACGGAGGCGCTCCGCACCGCTAAAGCTAACTCTCTCTCCTGTGCTCTCATCCTTCTAGACCTATCGGCTGCCTTCGATACTGTGAACCATCAGATTCTCCTCTCCACCCTCTCCGAGTTGGGCATCTCCGGCGCGGCCCACGCTTGGATTGCGTCCTACCTGACAGGTCGCTCCTACCAGGTGGAGTGGCGAGAATCTGTCTCCTCACCACGCGCTCTCACCACTGGTGTCCCCCAGGGCTCTGTTCTAGGCCCTCTCCTATTCTCGCTATACACCAAGTCACTTGGCTCTGTCATAACCTCACATGGTCTCTCCTATCATTGCTATGCAGACGACACACAATTAATCTTCTCCTTTCCCCCTTCTGATGACCAGGTGGCGAATCGCATCTCTGCATGTCTGGCAGACATATCAGTGTGGATGACGGATCACTACCTCAAGCTGAACCTCGGCAAGACGGAGCTGCTCTTCCTCCCGGGGAAGGACTGCCCGTTCCATGATCTCGCCATCACGGTTGACAACTCCATTGTGTCCTCCTCCCAGAGTGCTAAGAACCTTGGCGTGATCCTGGACAACACCCTGTCGTTCTCAACTAACATCAAGGCGGTGGCCCGTTCCTGTAGGTTCATGCTCTACAACATCCGCAGAGTACGACCCTGCCTCACACAGGAAGCGGCGCAGGTCCTAACCCAGGCACTTGTCATCTCCCGTCTGGATTACTGCAACTCGCTGTTGGCTGGGCTCCCTGCCTGTGCCATTAAACCCCTACAACTCATCCAGAACGCCGCAGCCCATCTGGTGTTCAACCTTCCCAAGTTCTCTCACGTCACCCCGCTCCTCCGCTCTCTCCACTGGCTTCCAGTTGAAGCTCGCATCCGCTACAAGACCATGGTGCTTGCCTACGGAGCTGTGAGGGGAACGGCACCTCAGTACCTCCAGGCTCTGATCAGGCCCTACACCCAAACCAGGGCACTCATCCACCTCTGGCCTGCTCGCCTCCCTACCACTGAGGAAGTACAGTTCCCGCTCAGCCCAGTCAAAACTGTTCGCTGCTCTGGACCCCCAATGGTGGAACAAACTCCCTCACGACGCCAGGACAGCGGAGTCAATCACCACCTTCCGGAGACACCTGAAACCCCACCTCTTTAAGGAATACCTAGGATAGGATAAGTAATCCTTCTCACCCCCCCTTTAAGATTTAGATGCACTATTGTAAAGTGACTGTTCCACTGGATGTCATAAGGTGAATGCACCAATTTGTAAGTCGCTCTGGATAAGAGCGTCTGCTAAATGACTTAAATGTAAATGTAAATGTTAATAAAGCCCACGGGCCACTGTTCATATCCTCTGTCCAATACCAATCACCAGTGGTTCTGGATGTGCTAGTTAATAAAGCCCATTGGCCACTGTTCATATCCTCTGTCCAATACCAATCACTGGTGGTTCTGGATGTGCTAGTTAATAAAGCCCATTGGCCACTGTTCATATCCTCTGTCCAATACCAATCACCGGTGGTTCTGGATGTGCTAGTTAATAAAGCCCACGGGCCACTGTTCATATCATCCATTATACTGTAGCTTCCTTACTAAAGCTGATGATATGTACAGAAGCCTGTTCATTGGCTGGTAACTGCAATGCTTTCTGTCTGTCAGCTGCCTTCCCTAAACTAACAATAACATTTGAAATAGACAGGGTTTAATTCATTTCACGCATACACACACACACACACACACACACACACACACACAGACAAGCACACACACACACACACACACACACACACACACACACACACACACACACACACACACACACACACACACACACACACACACACACACACACACACACACACACACACACACACACACACACACACACACACACACACACACACACACACACTGCAGTTGTAAGGCTCTGAGGGTGACCTTGTGTCTGTAGTGAAGCAGAAAGGAAGGCAGCATGTAGCTATATAAACACCTCTCCTTTTAACTTCAGATAAAGATACCCGATCTAAGCAGCTCCTATAAAATGTCAACATCAAATGACATTTCTGTATGAAAAAGACAAAAGACAACCTAATGTAATCTAATCTAAACAGGTGTAAATTGGGAAACACTCTAGAAAGATAAGGGTTCCAAAAGGGTTCTTTGGCCGTCCCAATAGGAGAACATGTAGAACTCTTTTGCGTTCCATGTAGAACCCTCTGGGGAAATGGTTCTACATGGAACCCAATAGGGTTCTATTTGGAACCAAAACCTGGAACCAAAAAGGGTTCTAAGAATCTTCTTTTTTTTCCTAAGAAGGTAGAGAACAAAAAATATTTGAAATGTACAAATGTAGAAGATGAAGGTGTTTCATTTAAAAAAATATAAACCTCTAAAGAAAATTGCTGTGAAAGTATGCTGTTGATAATACACAGTGTATAGATGTATATATATGGCGGGGTAAAATGTCAAACTAGCATAGCCTTGACAAAATGACTAAGCATACCAATGTCAAAGGACTAGACATTTAGACAAGGTACTGATACACCTGTACAAAATGGTGTATTTTTCAGGAAAGATCCACACTGAGTTTGTAACCAGAGAACAATAATCAATTTGTTATGTGCATGTGATTAAGGTGAATCAGGCCTGCAGCTAACCAAACTATTTATTGCAGTGTCACTGTAGATAACTATGTTGTCTCCTGTTGTGTTACTGTAGATAACCATGTTGTCTCCTGTAGTGTTACTATAGATAACCATGTTGTAGTATAACTGCAGATAACCATGTTGTCTCCTGTAGTATAACTGTAGATAACCATGTTGTAGTATAACTGTAGATAACCATGTTGTAGTGTTACTGTAGATAACCATGTTGTAGTATAACTGTAGATAACCATGTTGTCTCCTATAGTGTTACTGTAGATAACCATGTTGTAGTATAACTGTAGATAACCATGTTGTAGTATAACTGTAGATAACCATGTTGTAGTATAACTGTAGATAACCATGTTGTCTCCTGTAGTGTTACTGTAGATAACCATGTTGTCTCCTGTTGTGTTACTGTAGATAACCATGTTGTAGTATAACTGTAGATAACCATGTTGTCTCCTGTTGTGTTACTGTAGATAACCATGTTGTAGTATAACTGTAGATAACCATGTTGTCTCCTGTAGTGTTACTGTAGATAACCATGTTGTCTCCGGTAGTGTTACTGTAGATAACCATGTTGTAGTATAACTGTAGATAAACATGTTGTAGTATAACTGTAGATAACCATGTTGTCTCAGTGTTACTGTAGATAACCATGTTGTCTCCTATAGTGTTACTGTAGATAACCATGTTGTCTCCTGTATAACTGTATAACTGTAGATAACCATGTTGTCTCCTGTAGTGTTACTATAGATAACCATGTTGTAGTATAACTGTAGATAAACATGTTGTAGTATAACTGTAGATAACCATGTTGTCTCCTATAGTGTTACTGTAGATAACCATGTTGTCTCCTGTAGTGTTAACCATGTTGTAGTATAACTGAGATAACCATGTTGTAGTATAACTGTAGATAACCATGTTGCAGTGTTACTGTAGATAACCATGTTGTCTCCTGTAGTATAACTGTAGATAACCATGTTGTAGTATAACTGTAGATAACCATGTTGTAGTATAACTGTAGATAACCATGTTGTAGTATAACTCCATGTTGCAGTGTTACTATAGATAACCATGTTGTCTCCTGTAGTATAACTGTAGATAACCATGTTGTAGTATAACTGTAGATAACCATGTTGTAGTATAACTGTAGATAACCATGTTGTAGTATAACTGTAGATAACCATGTTGTAGTATAACTGTAGATAACCATGTTGTCTCCTATAGTGTTACTGTAGATAACCATGTTGTCTCCTGTAGTGTTACTATAGATAACCATGTTGTTGTGTTACTGTAGATAACCATGTTGTAGTATAACTGTAGATAACCATGTTGTAGTATAACTGTAGATAACCATGTTGTCTCCTGTAGTGTTACTATAGATAACCATGTTGTCTCCTGTTGTGTTACTGTAGATAACCATGTTGTAGTATAACTGTAGATAACCATGTTGTCTCCTATAGTGTTACTGTAGATAACCATGTTGTAGTATAACTGTAGATAACCATGTTGTCTCCTGTTGTGTTACTGTAGATAACCATGTTGTCTCCTATGTGTTACTGTAGATAACCATGTTGTAGTATAACTGTAGATAACCATGTTGTAGTATAACTGTAGATAACCATGTTGTAGTGTTACTGTAGATAACCATGTTGTAGTGTTACTGTAGATAACCATGTTGTAGTATAACTGTAGATAACCATGTTGTAGTATAACTGTAGATAACCATGTTGTAGTATAACTGTAGATAACCATGTTGTAGTATAACTGTAGATAACCATGTTGTCTCCTATAGTGTTACTGTAGATAACCATGTTGTCTCCTGTAGTGTTACTGTAGATAACCATGTTGTAGTGTTACTGTAGATAACCATGTTGTAGTATAACTGTAGATAACCATGTTGTAGTATAACTGTAGATAACCATGTTGTCTCCTATAGTGTTACTGTAGATAACCATGTTGTCTCCTGTATAACTGTAGATAACCATGTTGTAGTATAACTGTAGATAACCATGTTGTCTCCTGTAGTGTTACTATAGATAACCATGTTGTAGTATAACTGTAGATAAACATGTTGTAGTATAACTGTAGATAACCATGTTGTCTCCTATAGTGTTACTGTAGATAACCATGTTGTCTCCTGTTGTAGTAACCATGTTGTAGTATAACTGTAGATAACCATGTTGTAGTATAACTGTAGATAACCATGTTGCAGTGTTACTGTAGATAACCATGTTGTCTCCTGTAGTATAACTGTAGATAACCATGTTGTAGTATAACTGTAGATAACCATGTTGCAGTGTTACTGTAGATAACCATGTTGTAGTATAACTGTAGATAACCATGTTGCAGTGTTACTGTAGATAACCATGTTGTAGTATAACTGTAGATAACCATGTTGTAGTATAACTGTAGATAACCATGTTGTCTCCTGTAGTATAACTGTAGATAACCATGTTGTAGTATAACTGTAGATAAACATGTTGTAGTATAACTGTAGATAACCATGTTGTCTCCTATAGTGTTACTGTAGATAACCATGTTGTCTCCTGTGTTACTATAGATAACCATGTTGTCTCCTGTTGTGTTACTGTAGATAACCATGTTGTAGTATAACTGTAGATAACCATGTTGTAGTATAACTGTAGATAACCATGTTGTCTCCTGTAGTGTTACTATAGATAACCATGTTGTCTCCTGTTGTGTTACTGTAGATAACCATGTTGTAGTATAACTGTAGATAACCATGTTGTCTCCTATAGTGTTACTGTAGATAACCATGTTGTAGTATAACTGTAGATAACCATGTTGTCTCCTGTTGTGTTACTGTAGATAACCATGTTGTCTCCTATAGTGTTACTGTAGATAACCATGTTGTAGTATAACTGTAGATAACCATGTTGTAGTATAACTGTAGATAACCATGTTGTAGTGTTACTGTAGATAACCATGTTGTAGTGTTACTGTAGATAACCATGTTGTCTCCTGTTGTGTTACTGTAGATAACCATGTTGTAGTGTTACTGTAGATAACCATGTTGTAGTATAACTGTAGATAACCATGTTGTAGTATAACTGTAGATAACCATGTTGTAGTATAACTGTAGATAACCATGTTGTAGTATAACTGTAGATAACCATGTTGTCTCATATAGTGTTACTGTAGATAACCATGTTGTCTCCTGTAGTGTTACTGTAGATAACCATGTTGTAGTATAACTGTAGATAAACATGTTGTAGTATAACTGTAGATAACCATGTTGTCTCCTATAGTGTTACTGTAGATAACCATGTTGTCTCCTATAGTGTTACTGTAGATAACCATGTTGTCTCCTGTAACAACTGTAGATAACCATGTTGTAGTATAACTGTAGATAACCATGTTGTCTCCTGTAGTGTTACTATAGATAACCATGTTGTAGATAACTGTAGATAAACATGTTGTAGTATAACTGTAGATAACCATGTTGTCTCCTATAGTGTTACTGTAGATAACCATGTTGTCTCCTGTAGTATAACTGTAGATAACCATGTTGTAGTATAACTGTAGATAACCATGTTGTAGTATAACTGTAGATAACCATGTTGCAGTGTTACTGTAGATAACCATGTTGTCTCCTGTAGTATAACTGTAGATAACCATGTTGTAGTATAACTGTAGATAACCATGTTGCAGTGTTACTGTAGATAACCATGTTGTAGTATAACTGTAGATAACCATGTTGCAGTGTTACTGTAGATAACCATGTTGTCTCCTGTAGTATAACTGTAGATAACCATGTTGTAGATAACTGTAGATAACCATGTTGTCTCCTGTAGTATAACTGTAGATAACCATGTTGTAGTATAACTGTAGATAAACATGTTGTAGTATAACTGTAGATAACCATGTTGTCTCCTATAGTGTTACTGTAGATAACCATGTTGTCTCCTGTAGTGTTACTATAGATAACCATGTTGTCTCCTGTTGTGTTACTGTAGATAACCATGTTGTAGTATAACTGTAGATAACCATGTTGTAGTATAACTGTAGATAACCATGTTGTCTCCTGAGTGTTACTATAGATAACCATGTTGTCTCCTGGTGTTACTGTAGATAACCATGTTGTAGTATAACTGTAGATAACCATGTTGTCTCCTATAGTGTTACTGTAGATAACCATGTTGTAGTATAACTGTAGATAACCATGTTGTCTCCTGTTGTGTTACTGTAGATAACCATGTTGTCTCCTATAGTGTTACTGTAGATAACCATGTTGTAGTATAACTGTAGATAACCATGTTGTAGTATAACTGTAGATAACCATGTTGTAGTGTTACTGTAGATAACCATGTTGTAGTGTTACTGTAGATAACCATGTTGTCTCCTGACTGTAGATAACCATGTTGTAGTGTTACTGTAGATAACCATGTTGTAGTATAACTGTAGATAACCATGTTGTAGTATAACTGTAGATAACCATGTTGTAGTATAACTGTAGATAACCATGTTGTAGTATAACTGTAGATAACCATGTTGTCTCCTATAGTGTTACTGTAGATAACCATGTTGTCTCCTGTAGTGTTACTGTAGATAACCATGTTGTAGTATAACTGTAGATAAACATGTTGTAGTATAACTGTAGATAACCATGTTGTCTCCTATAGTGTTACTGTAGATAACCATGTTGTCTCCTATAGTGTTACTGTAGATAACCATGTTGTCTCCTGTAGTATAACTGTAGATAACCATGTTGTAGTATAACTGTAGATAACCATGTTGTCTCCTGTAGTGTTACTATAGATAACCATGTTGTAGTATAACTGTAGATAAACATGTTGTAGTATAACTGTAGATAACCATGTTGTCTCCTATAGTGTTACTGTAGATAACCATGTTGTCTCCTGTAGTATAACTGTAGATAACCATGTTGTAGTATAACTGTAGATAACCATGTTGTAGTATAACTGTAGATAACCATGTTGCAGTGTTACTGTAGATAACCATGTTGTCTCCTGTAGTATAACTGTAGATAACCATGTTGTAGTATAACTGTAGATAACCATGTTGCAGTGTTACTGTAGATAACCATGTTGTAGTATAACTGTAGATAACCATGTTGCAGTGTTACTGTAGATAACCATGTTGTCTCCTGTAGTATAACTGTAGATAACCATGTTGTAGTATAACTGTAGATAACCATGTTGTCTCCTGTAGTATAACTGTAGATAACCATGTTGTAGTATAACTGTAGATAAACATGTTGTAGTATAACTGTAGATAACCATGTTGTCTCCTATAGTGTTACTGTAGATAACCATGTTGTCTCCTGTAGTGTTACTATAGATAACCATGTTGTCTCCTGTTGTGTTACTGTAGATAACCATGTTGTAGTATAACTGTAGATAACCATGTTGTAGTATAACTGTAGATAACCATGTTGTCTCCTGTAGTGTTACTATAGATAACCATGTTGTCTCCTGTTGTGTTACTGTAGATAACCATGTTGTAGTATAACTGTAGATAACCATGTTGTCTCCTATAGTGTTACTGTAGATAACCATGTTGTAGTATAACTGTAGATAACCATGTTGTCTCCTGTTGTGTTACTGTAGATAACCATGTTGTCTCCTATAGTGTTACTGTAGATAACCATGTTGTAGTATAACTGTAGATAACCATGTTGTAGTATAACTGTAGATAACCATGTTGTAGTGTTACTGTAGATAACCATGTTGTAGTGTTACTGTAGATAACCATGTTGTCTCCTGTTGTGTTACTGTAGATAACCATGTTGTAGTGTTACTGTAGATAACCATGTTGTAGTATAACTGTAGATAACCATGTTGTAGTATAACTGTAGATACACATGTTGTAGTGTTACTGTAGATAACCATGTTGTCACCTGTAGTGTTACTGTAGATAACCATGTTGTCTCCTGTAGTGTTACTGTAGATAACCATGTTGTAGTATAACTGTAGATAACCATGTTGTCTCCTGTAGTGTTACTGTAGATAACCATGTTGTAGTATAACTGTAGATAACCATGTTGTCTCCTGTAGTGTTACTGTAGATAACCATGTTGTAGTATAACTGTAGATAACCATGTTGTCTCCTGTAGTGTTACTGTAGATAACCATGTTGTAGTATAACTGTAGATAACCATGTTGTCTCCTGTAGTGTTACTATAGATAACCATGTTGTCTCCTGTAGTGTTACTATAGATAACCATGTTGTCTCCTGTTGTGTTACTGTAGATAACCATGTTGTAGTATAACTGTAGATAACCATGTTGTAGTATAACTGTAGATAACCATGTTGTCTCCTGTAGTGTTACTATAGATAACCATGTTGTCTCCTGTTGTGTTACTGTAGATAACCATGTTGTAGTATAACTGTAGATAACCATGTTGTAGTATAACTGTAGATAACCATGTTGTCTCCTAGTGTTACTGTAGATAACCATGTTGTAGTATAACTGTAGATAACCATGTTGTAGTATAACTGTAGATAACCATGTTGTCTCCTGTAGTGTTACTGTAGATAACCATGTTGTAGTATAACTGTAGATAACCATGTTGTAGTATAACTGTAGATAACCATGTTGTAGTATAACTGTAGATAACCATGTTGTCTCCTGTTGTGTTACTGTAGATAACCATGTTGTAGTATAACTGTAGATAACCATGTTGTAGTATAACTGTAGATAACCATGTTGTAGTATAACTGTAGATAACCATGTTGTAGTATAACTGTAGATAACCATGTTGTAGTATAACTGTAGATAACCATGTTGTCTCCTGTAGTGTTACTGTAGATAACCATGTTGTAGTATAACTGTAGATAACCATGTTGTAGTATAACTGTAGATAACCATGTTGTAGTATAACTGTAGATAACCATGTCGTCTCCTGTAGTGTTACTGTAGATAACCATGTTGTAGTATAACTGTAGATAACCATGTTGTAGTATAACTGTAGATAACCATGTTGTAGTATAACTGTAGATGACCATGTTGTAGTATAACTGTAGATAACCATGTTGTCTCCTGTAGTGTTACTATAGATAACCATGTTGTCTCCTGTTGTGTTACTGTAGATAACCATGTTGTAGTATAACTGTAGATAACCATGTTGTAGTATAACTGTAGATAACCATGTTGTAGTGTTACTGTAGATAACCATGTTGTAGTATAACTGTAGATAACCATGTTGTAGTATAACTGTAGATAACCATGTTGTAGTATAACTGTAGATAACCACGTTGTAGTATAACTGTAGATAACCATGTTGTCTCCTGTAGTGTTACTGTAGATAACCATGTTGTAGTATAACTGTAGATAACCATGTTGTCTCCTGTAGTGTTACTGTAGATAACCATGTTGTAGTATAACTGTAGATAACCATGTTGTCTCCTGTAGTGTTACTGTAGATAACCATGTTGTAGTATAACTGTAGATAACCATGTTGTCTCCTGTAGTGTTACTATAGATAACCATGTTGTCTCCTGTAGTGTTACTATAGATAACCATGTTGTCTCCTGTTGTGTTACTGTAGATAACCATGTTGTAGTATAACTGTAGATAACCATGTTGTAGTATAACTGTAGATAACCATGTTGTCTCCTGTAGTGTTACTATAGATAACCATGTTGTCTCCTGTTGTGTTACTGTAGATAACCATGTTGTAGTATAACTGTAGATAACCATGTTGTAGTATAACTGTAGATAACCATGTTGTCTCCTATAGTGTTACTGTAGATAACCATGTTGTAGTATAACTGTAGATAACCATGTTGTAGTATAACTGTAGATAACCATGTTGTCTCCTGTAGTGTTACTGTAGATAACCATGTTGTAGTATAACTGTAGATAACCATGTTGTAGTATAACTGTAGATAACCATGTTGTAGTATAACTGTAGATAAACATGTTGTCTCCTGTAGTGTTACTGTAGATAACCATGTTGTAGTATAACTGTAGATAACCATGTTGTAGTATAACTGTAGATAACCATGTTGTAGTATAACTGTAGATAACCATGTTGTAGTATAACTGTAGATAACCATGTTGTAGTATAACTGTAGATAACCATGTTGTCTCCTGTAGTGTTACTGTAGATAACCATGTTGTAGTATAACTGTAGATAACCATGTTGTAGTATAACTGTAGATAACCATGTTGTAGTATAACTGTAGATAACCATGTTGTAGTATAACTGTAGATAACCATGTTGTCTCCTATAGTGTTACTGTAGATAACCATGTTGTAGTATAACTGTAGATAACCATGTTGTAGTATAACTGTAGATAACCATGTTGTCTCCTGTAGTGTTACTGTAGATAACCATGTTGTAGGATAACTGTAGATAACCATGTTGTTGTATAACTGTAGATAACCATGTTGTAGTATAACTGTAGATAACCATGTTGTCTCCTGTAGTGTTACTGTAGATAACCATGTTGTAGTATAACTGTAGATAACCATGTTGTAGTATAACTGTAGATAACCATGTTGTAGTATAACTGTAGATAACCATGTTGTAGTATAACTGTAGATAACCATGTTGTAGTATAACTGTAGATAACCATGTTGTAGTATAACTGTAGATAACCATGTTGTAGTATAACTGTAGATAACCATGTTGTAGTATAACTGTAGATAACCATGTTGTCTCCTGTTGTGTTACTGTAGATAACCATGTTGTAGTATAACTGTAGATAACCATGTTGTAGTATAACTGTAGATAACCATGTTGTCTCCTATAGTGTTACTGTAGATAACCATGTTGTAGTATAACTGTAGATAACCATGTTGTAGTATAACTGTAGATAACCATGTTGTCTCCTGTAGTGTTACTGTAGATAACCATGTTGTAGTATAACTGTAGATAACCATGTTGTAGTATAACTGTAGATAACCATGTTGTAGTATAACTGTAGATAACCATGTTGTCTCCTGTAGTGTTACTGTAGATAACCATGTTGTAGTATAACTGTAGATAACCATGTTGTAGTATAACTGTAGATAACCATGTTGTAGTATAACTGTAGATAACCATGTTGTAGTATAACTGTAGATAACCATGTTGTAGTATAACTGTAGATAACCATGTTGTCTCCTGTAGTGTTACTGTAGATAACCATGTTGTAGTATAACTGTAGATAACCATGTTGTAGTATAACTGTAGATAACCATGTTGTAGTATAACTGTAGATAACCATGTTGTAGTATAACTGTAGATAACCATGTCGTCTCCTGTAGTGTTACTGTAGATAACCATGTTGTAGTATAACTTTAGATAACCATGTTGTAGTATAACTGTAGATAACCATGTTGTAGTATAACTGTAGATAACCATGTTGTAGTATAACTGTAGATAACCATGTTGTCTCCTGTAGTGTTACTATAGATAACCATGTTGTCTCCTGTTGTGTTACTGTAGATAACCATGTTGTAGTATAACTGTAGATAACCATGTTGTAGTATAACTGTAGATAACCATGTTGTAGTATAACTGTAGATAACCATGTTGTAGTATAACTGTAGATAACCACGTTGTAGTATAACTGTAGATAACCATGTTGTCTCCTGTAGTGTTACTGTAGATAACCATGTTGTAGTATAACTGTAGATAACCATGTTGTCTCCTGTAGTGTTACTGTAGATAACCATGTTGTCTCCTGTAGTGTTACTGTAGATAACCATGTTGTCTCCTGTAGTGTTACTGTAGATAACCATGTTGTAGTATAACTGTTGTCTCCATGTTGTCTCCTGTAGTGTTACTGTAGATAACCATGTTGTAGTATAACTGTTGTCTCCATGTTGTCTCCTGTAATGTAACTGTAGCTGGGTGTTGGTAATAATGAGTGACTAGAGGAACTGAGAGTGACAGAGAGAGATATTAGATATAAATAATGCAACACAGAGATGTGTCCAAAGTAGTTACTCTCCAACACAACAGACACCAGGTAATGATCCTACAGGAGACAGAGAAGGGAGAGAGGGGGGAGAGACAGAGGAGAGAGAAGACGGAAAGAGGGGTGAAATAAGGTGGAGAGAAGTGAATAGGGGGAAAGAGAGGGGAGAGTCGGGGGAGAGAGGTTGGAAAGATGGGGAGAGAGGGGAAGGAAAGAGAGGAGGGAAAGATTGGGGGAGAGAGAGAATGGAGAGAGATGGAGGGAGAGAGGAAGGTAAGAGGGGGGAGAGAGAGGAGGGAGAGGGATGAGGGGGAGAGGAAGGGGAGAGAGGAAGGGGAGGAGGGGGGAGAGGAGTATGAGAGAGGAGGGAGAGGGAGGAGAAGGTGAGAGTGAGGAGGAAAAGAGGGGAGAGAGAGAGGAGGGAAAGAGGGGGGGAGAGGAAGAAGGGAGAGAGGAGGAGAAAGAAGGAGAAAGAGGAGGGATATGAGGGGTAGAGGTGAGGGAGAGGGAGGAGGGTAAACGGGGAGAGAAAGGAAAGAGAGAGAAGGAAGAAAGAAAGAAGGAGAAAGCGGAGGGAAAGTGGGGAGAAAGAGGAGGGAGAGCAAGGAGAGAGAGAGATGAGAGAGAGATGAGGGAGAGAGAGGAGGGAAAGATGGAGGAGAGGGAAGGGAGAGAGAGGAGGGTAAGGGGGAGAGAGAGGAAGGAGAGGAAGGGGAAAGGAGGGGGAGAGGGGAGAGGGGAGAGGGTGAGAGTGAGGAGGAAAAGAAGGAGGAGACAGAGGAGGGAGAGAAAGGAGGGAGAGAGAGGAGGGAGAAGGGAGAGGGAAAGAGGGGGAGAGAGGAGGAAGAGCGAGGACAGAGAGCAAGGAGGGAGAGAGATGAGGGTTTCAGGGGGGAGAAGGAGGAGGGAGAGAGAGGAGGGAGCTAGAGGAGGGAATAAGGGGAGAGAGAAGAGGCAAAGAAGGGAGAGAAAGGAGGGAGAGAGAGGAGGGTACGTGGGGGGAGAGAGAGGAGGGAGGGAGAGAGGAGGGAGAGAGGGGAGAGGATGGGGAGAGAGGTGGGAGTGGAGGAGAGGGTGAGAGTGAGGAGGAAAAGAGGGGAGAGAGAGAGGAGGGAAAGAGGGGGAGAGATAGGAGGGAGAGAGTGAAGGGAGAAAGAAGGAGAAAGAGGAGGGAATGTGGGGAGAGAGGCGGGAATGGAGGGGCGAAGAGAGAGGAGGGAAAGATGGGGGAGAGGGGAGGGAGGAGAGGGGGAGAGGAGGGGGAGAGAGGAGAGAGAGGGTGGAGAGGGGGAGTGAGGCCACTTTTCTTTCTCTTTCTACCGGCTCTACCTTTCTCTCCCCTTTTGTCTCTGCTCCCCCTCCCATCCCTAACCACCACTATCGCTTCCTCTTCCAGAAGAAGCTGTATTCCTGCCCTCTGTGTCATTATATTAAGGCCAATGTTTCTGGGCCGCACACAGACAAAGACACACAGACACAGACACACACAGACACACTGACACGGACACAGACACACAGACACCCAGACACACACAGACACAGACACACAGACACAGGCACCCACACACACAGGCACAGATACACAGAGACACACACACAGGCACAGACACACAGACACATACACAGGCACAGAGACACAGCCACAGGTTAGAGGGGTTTATTGTAGCCCAGCTGTTCCACACAGAGACAACTAACAACTCGACACACACACACACACACACACATTATGGCACATCAATACTGAGACAAACACACACACACACACACACACACACACACACACACACACACACACACACACACACACACACACACACACACACACACACACACACACACACACACACAC
>NC_060191.1:67638294-67640794 GCF_021184085.1 Oncorhynchus gorbuscha | reverse complement strand
GTGTGTACGTTGGAGTGTCAGTCTCAGTGTACTATGTGTGAGTGTGTTGTTAGAGTCCAGTGAGTGGGCGGGTAGAGTCCAGTAGTTAGAGTCCAGTCAGTGTGTGGGTAGAGTCCAGTAGTTAGAGTCCAGTCAGTGTGTGGGCAGAGTCCAGTCAGTGTGTGGGTAGAGTCCAGTAGTTAGAGTCCAGTCAGTGTGTGGGTAGAGTCCAGTCAGTGTGTGGGTAGAGTCCAGTAGTTAGAGTCCAGTCAGTGTGTGGGTAGAGTCCAGTCAGTGTGTGGGTAGAGTCCAGTCAGTGTGTGGGTAGAGTCCAGTCAGTGTGTGGGTAGAGTCCAGTCAGTGTGTGGGTAGAGTCCAGTAGTTAGAGTCCAGTCAGTGTGTGGGTAGAGTCCAGTCAGTGTGTGGGTAGAGTCCAGTCAGTGTGTGGGTAGAGTCCAGTCAGTGTGGGTAGAGTCCAGTAGGTAGAGTCCAGTCAGTGTGTGGGTAGAGTCCAGTAGTTAGAGTCCAGTCAGTGTGGGTAGAGTCCAGTAGGTAGAGTCCAGTCAGTGTGTGGGTAGAGTCCAGTAGTTAGAGTCCAGTCAGTGTGTGGGTAGAGTCCAGTCAGTGTGTGGGTAGAGTCCAGTCAGTGTGTGGGTAGAGTCCAGTCAGTGTGGGTAGAGTCCAGTCCGTGTGGGTAGAGTCCAGTCAGTGTGGGTAGAGTCCAGTCAGTGTGTGGGTAGAGTCCAGTCAGTGTGTGGGTAGAGTCCAGTCAGTGTGTGGGTAGAGTCCAGTCAGTGTGGGTAGAGTCCAGTAGGTAGAGTCCAGTCAGTGTGTGGGTAGAGTCCAGTAGTTAGAGTCCAGTCAGTGTGGGTAGAGTCCAGTAGGTAGAGTCCAGTCAGTGTGTGGGTAGAGTCCAGTCAGTGTGTGGGTAGAGTCCAGTCAGTGTGTGGGTAGAGTCCAGTCAGTGTGGGTAGAGTCCAGTCAGTGTGGGTAGAGTCCAGTCAGTGTGTGGGTAGAGTCCAGTCAGTGTGGGTAGAGTCCAGTAGGTAGAGTCCAGTCAGTGTGTGGGTAGAGTCCAGTAGTTAGAGTCCAGTCAGTGTGGGTAGAGTCCAGTAGGTAGAGTCCAGTCAGTGTGTGGGTAGAGTCCAGTCAGTGTGGGTAGAGTCCAGTCAGTGTGTGGGTAGAGTCCAGTCAGTGTGTGGGTAGAGTCCAGTCAGTGTGTGGGTAGAGTCCAGTCAGTGTGTGGGTAGAGTCCAGTCAGTGTGTGGGTAGAGTCCAGTCAGTGTGTGGGTAGAGTCCACTGAGTGTACATTGAGCCTGATCAAGAGAGTCAGTGTACAACATTCTAATACATTATAATCAAATACAGTGGTCAATGTAAATAGTCCAGATAGCCATTTGATTGACTGTTCGGTAGTCTTATGGCTCGAGGGTGGAAGATGTTAATTAATTAAGAAGCCTCTGGTGCACCGATACCGATTGCCGTGCGGTAGCAGAGAGAACAGTTTATGACTTAGGCATTTTTAGGGCCTTCCTGTAACACAGCCTGGTATAGAGGTCCTGGATTGCAGGAAGCTCGGACACAGAGGAATTTGAGGCTCTCAACCCGTTCCACTACAGCCACGTCAATGTGAACGGGGGCGTGCTCGGCACCTCCTTTCCTGTCATTCACGATCAGCTCTTTTGTCTTGCTCACATTGAGGGAGAAGTTGTTGACTAAGCACGCACCCCTGAGGGGCCCATGTGTTGAGGGTCAACGTGGTGGATGTGTTGCTGTGTACCCTAACCACCTGGGGGGGCGGCCCGTCAGGAAGTCCAGGATTCAGCTGCAAAGAGAGGTGTTCACTCCCAGGGTCCTTAGCTTATTGATGAGCTTGGAGGGCACTATGGTGTTGAACATTGAGCTGTAGTCAACAACTAGTATTCTCACGTATGTGTTCCTTTTGTCCAGGGAAAGGGCAGAGCGGAGTGCAATAAAGATTGCATCATCTGTGGATCTGTTGGGGCGGATTGGAGTGGGTTTAGGGTTCCTGGGATAATGGTGTTGATGTGAGCCATAACCAGCCTTTAAAAGCACTGCATGGCTACAGATGTGAGTACTGCGGGGCGGTAGTCATTTAGGGAGGTTACCTTGGCGTTCTTGGGTACAGGGTTGAAAACATGTAGGTATTACAGACTTGGTCAGGGAGACGTTGAAAATGTCAGTGACGATGCTTGCCAGAAGGTCAGCAAATGCTCTGGGTACATATCCTGGTAATCTGTCTGTCCCTGCGGCCTTGTGAATGTTGACATTTGTCATGAAAAGCTGGTGCTCTCATACTAGGTTCAGTGTTGCCTGCCTCGAAGCTGGTGATGATGATAATAATGATGGTGATGATGATGATGGTGGTGATGATGATGATGGTGGTGATGATGATGGTGGTGATGATGATTATGATGGTGGTGATGATGATGATGGTGGTGATGATGATAATAATGATGATGATGATAATAATGATGATGATGGTGATGAAGATGATGA
>NC_060191.1:67618294-67633294 GCF_021184085.1 Oncorhynchus gorbuscha | reverse complement strand
GGTCCTCCAACAGTCTAACCCTGGTCCCCCCCTGGTCCTCCAATAGTCTAACCCTGGTCCCCCTGGTCCTCCAACAGTCTAACCCTGGTCCCCCTGGTCCTCCAATAGTCTAACCCTGGTCCCCCTGGTCCTCCAATAGTCTAACCCTGGTCCCCCTGGTCCTCCAACAGTCTAACCCTGGTCCCCCTGGTCCTCCAATAGTCTAACCCTGGTCCCCCTGGTCCTCCAATAGTCTAACCCTGGTCCTCCTGGTCCTCCAATAGTCTAACCCTGGTCCTCCTGGTCCTCCAATAGTCTAACCCTGGTCCTCCTGGTCCTCCAACAGTCTAACCCTGGTCCTCCTGGTCCTCCAATAGTCTAACCCTGGTCCTCCTGGTCCTCCAACAGTCTAACCCTGGTCCTCCTGGTCCTCCAACAGTCTATCCCTGGTCCCCCTGTTTCCCCAGCAGTCTAACCCTGGTCCTCCTGTTGTCCAACAGTCCAACCCTGGTCCTCCTGTTGTCCAACAGTCTAACCCTGGTCATCCTGTTGTCCAACAGTTCAACCCTGGTCCTCATGTTTCCCCAACAGTTCAACCCTGGTCTTCCTGTTGTCCAACAGTCTAACCCTGGTCCTCATGTTTCCCTAACAGTTCAACCCTGGTCTTCCTGTTGTCCAACAGTCTAACCCTGGTCCTCCTGTTGTCCAACAGTCTAACCCTGGTCCTCATGTTTCCCTAACAGTTCAACCCTGGTCCTCCTGTTGTCCAACAGTCTAACCCTGGTCCTCATGTTTCCCTAACAGTTCAACCCTGGTCTTCCTGTTGTCCAACAGTCTAACCCTGGTCCTCCTGTTGTCCAACAGTCTAACCCTGGTCTTCCTGTTGTCCAACAGTCTAACCCTGGTCTTCCTGTTGTCCAACAGTCTAACCCTGGTCTTCCTGTTGTCCAACAGTCCAACCCTGGTCCTCATGTTTCCCCAACAGTTCAACCCTGGTCCTCATGTTTCCCCAACAGTCTAACCCTGGTCTTCCTGTTGTCCAACAGTCTAACCCTGGTCCTCCTGTTGTCCAACAGTCTAACCCTGGTCTTCCTGTTGTCCAACAGTCTAACCCTGGTCTTCCTGTTGTCCAACAGTTCAACCCTGGTCCTCATGTTTCCCCAACAGTTCAACCCTGGTCCTCATGTTTCCCCAACAGTCTAACCCTGGTCCTCCATGGATTTGTTTCAATCAATATGATTGATTGATGTATTTGTGTAGTTTATTGGTGTGTGTGTTGTTGGACAGCTGCTACCCTGCAGGTATTACAGCAGTAGGTCACAAACACAAAGAAACTACACAAATACATCATTCAATCGATCATATCGATTGAAACAAAGCCATCAAGACTATTGTCGTATTGTTATAGCACTGCTGCAACAGCTCAACCTGAAAACGTTTTGTGGCCTCGATGCAAATTAATTTGATTGAGAAAAAACATTGGAAATGTGCATGTGCACACACACACACACACGCACGCACGCACGCACGCACACACACACACACACACACATCCATATAGCGTGAAATGTGTGGATGAGAGTTTTGGCTGCATTCATCATCCCTACTGGAGGAGAACAAATGAGAGAGAGTCTGAAATAGCTGTTACACACACACACACACACACAGACACACACACACACACACACACACACGGTTACACTGTTGTCCAACAGTCTAACCCTGGTCCTCATGTTTCCCTAACAGTCCAACCCTAGTCCTCATGTTTCCCCAACAGTTCAACCCTGGTCTTCCTGTTGTCCAACAGTCTAACCCTGGTCCTCCTGTTGTCCAACAGTCTAACCCTGGTCTTCCTGTTGTCCAACAGTCTAACCCTGGTCCTCCTGTTGTCCAACAGTCTAACCCTGGTCTTCCTGTTGTCCAACAGTCTAACCCTGGTCTTCCTGTTGTCCAACAGTCTAACCCTGGTCTTCCTGTTGTCCAACAGTCTAACCCTGGTCCTCATGTTTCCCCAACAGTTCAACCCTGGTCCTCCTGTTGTCCAACAGTCTAACCCTGGTCTTCCTGTTGTCCAACAGTTCAACCCTGGTCCTCATGTTTCCCCAACAGTTCAACCCTGGTCCTCATGTTTCCAACAGTTCAACCCTGGTCCTCATGTTTCCCCAACAGTTCAACCCTGGTCCTCATGTTTCCCCAACAGTCTAACCCTGGTCCTCCATGGATTTGTTTCAATCAATATGATTGATTGATGTATTTGTGTAGTTTATTGGTGTGTGTGTTGTTGGACAGCTGCTACCCTGCAGGTATTACAGCAGTAGGTCACAAACACAAAGAAACTACACAAATACATCATTCAATCGATCATATCGATTGAAACAAAGCCATCAAGACTATTGTCGTATTGTTATAGCACTGCTGCAACAGCTCAACCTGAAAACGTTTTGTGGCCTCGATGCAAATTAATTTGATTGAGAAAAAACATTGGAAATGTGCATGTGCACACACACACGCACGCACGCACGCACACACACACACACACATCCATATAGCGTGAAATGTGTGGATGAGAGTTTTGGCAGCATTCATCATCCCTACTGGAGGAGAACAAATGAGAGAGAGTCTGAAATAGCTGTTACACACACACACACACACACACACACACACACACACACACACACACACACACACACACACACACACACACACACACACACACACACACACACACACACACACACACACACACACACACACACACACACACACCTTTTGGGGATTTCTGTCCTAACACAACATGGGCAGTCAAACAACAGGAAAGCAAACACTGACACACCCTACTGCTTACAATAACAAACACACACGTGGAAACAAACACACACAAACACACACACACTAACATAAAAAATACAAACTCCCAATTATACAAACTGACACAATAGAAAATCAATTGCACACTCAAACTACTAACACCAACGTTCCGTTTCCAAATACAATGCAAAATACAAGGCATACTTCATTACACATGATCCAGCCATCAGAACCACAGCCCAGCTACATCATACACACAGGAGGAGGACAGACTGACAGAGACAGAGAGAAACAGGACAGGAGGAGGACAGAGACAGAGAGAAACAGGACAGGAGGAGGACAGAGACAGAGAGAAAGGGGACAGGAGGAGGACAGAGACAGAGAGTAGGGACAGGAGGAGGACAGAGACAGAGAGAAACAGGACAGGAGGAGGACAGAGACAGAGAGAAAGGGGACAGGAGGAGGACAGAGACAGAGAGTAGGGACAGGAGGAGGACAGAGACAGAGAGAAACAGGACAGGAGGAGGACAGACTGACAGAGACAGAGAGAAACAGGACAGGAGGAGGACAGAGACAGAGAAAGGGGACAGGAGGAGCACAGAGACTGAGAGATAGGGGACAGGAGGAGGACAGAGACAGAGAGTAGGGACAGGAGGAGGACAGAGACAGAGACAGAGAAAGGGGACAGGAGGAGGACAGAGACAGAGAGTAGGGACAGGAGGAGGACAGAGACAGAGACAGAGACAGAGAGTAGGGACAGGAGGAGGACAGAGACAGAGACAGAGACAGAGAGGGGACAGGAGGAGGACAGAGACAGAGACAGAGAAAGGGGACAGGAGGAGGACAGAGACAGAGACAGAGAAAGGGGACAGGAGGAGGACAGAGACAGAGAAAGGGGACAGGAGGAGGACAGAGACAGAGAGTAGGGACAGGAGGAGGACAGAGACAGAGAAAGGGGACAGGAGGAGGACAGACTGACAGAGACAGAGAGAAAGGGGACAGAAGGAGGACAGAGACAGAGTAGGGACAGAAGGAGGACAGAGACGGAGAGTAGGAATACTTACTGTGACATGAGGAGGGAAGAGGAGACACTCTGTCCAAATGAACACAGTCAACACGCCAATACTCTCTTTACTGAAATCACCCCACAGAGCACTACTGTAACAAAGTGTGTGTGTGTGTGTGTGTGTGTGTGTGTGTGTGTGTGTGTGTGTGTGTGTGTGTGTGTGTGTGTGTGTGTGTGTGTGTGTGTGTGTGTGGTGTGTGTGTGTGTGTGTGGGTATGTGGGTGTGTACGCGCAGGATGACATTTCCCCAGGTCATAGTTTGGTGCTTCCTTCCTGACGCAAAAACGCAATCCCGCAGGCATGCAGGCACGCACACACACACACAAACACAAACACACACACACACACATCCTTCCTTATAATATTTGGTCTAGTTGTTGTGCCACAGATTGGCAGAACGAATAAGGGTCTGAGAGATATTAAAGAGAGGTGGTATGGTAATGAGGAATCAGGGTAGGAGGAGTATGGCCATGTCAATCAACTCCTTACCTCTGATGCACACACGCACACTCAACATAACACACACACAGACAAACTCACACACACGTGCACACACACAAACACACACACACACTCAACATACACACACACACAAACTCACACACACGCGCACACACACAAACACACACACACACTCAACATACACACACACAGACAAACTCACACACGCGCGCACACACACAAACACACACTCAACATACACACACACACGCACACACACTCAGCAGAACACATACAGACAAACACACACTCAACATAACACACACAGACAAACTCACACACGCGCGCACACACACAAACACACACACACTCAACATACACACACACGGACAAACACACACACACGCGCACACACACAAACACACACACAAACAACATACACACACACGTGCACACATTCAACATAACACACACAGACAAACACAGACACGCGCACACACACAGACAAACACACACACAGACAAACACACACACACACAGACAAACACACACACACACACACAGACAAACACACACACACACACACATAAACACGAACACTGGACACAAACTAGCAATAGAGGTAATGTTGGGGAGGGCGTAACACAGCACAGCCAGGAGAGGGAGAGGGAGAGGAGGTGAAGGAGAAAAAGAA
Organism: Oncorhynchus gorbuscha; assembly: GCF_021184085.1. Classification (NCBI taxonomy): domain Eukaryota; kingdom Metazoa; phylum Chordata; class Actinopteri; order Salmoniformes; family Salmonidae; genus Oncorhynchus; species Oncorhynchus gorbuscha. Next base: position 67,628,306 of record NC_060191.1, on the reverse strand, counting down.
GGATAGAGAACAAGATGGAATGAGAGAAACAATAGATGACGACGAGGGGTGGAGCAGGGGATTCTGGGCAGGATGGATTCAGAGAGAGGAAGAAAGAAACTGGTAGAGATCATTGGATCAGATTGAATCCTATTTTACATTAGAGTTGACTAACTAAATTTTTAAAAACGATTCTGCTTTGGAAATATTTACACGTCTTTTGTATTTATTGAACTGAATTAAACTGGATTCATCTGGATTCATCTGGATTAAACTGGATTAAACTGGATTAATCTGGAATAAACTGGATTAAACTGGATTCATCTGGAATAACCTGGATTGAGATAATTATGTATAATATACACTTTGATCCAAGCGTGCATAAATGTTTTACGTGTGGGTGGTCCTGGGAATTGAACCCTTTATCCAGGAGTTGCAAGCATCATGCTGTACCGACTGAGCTACAGAGGAAGGCTGAGAAAAATATAGAGAAAATAAAAAGTTCAACCATGATTAACGTTAAGACAAACTAATAGATGTATTGTGTTGGAGGGTCATTAGGGATCCCATTCTAATAGGAATATTACTGGGTTTGTATCCTCTAGGAAGAATGTGCAGTTCAAAGCATTACCCTGCCTAAAGTTTAGGAATCCCATTACCCTGCATTTAGTTTAGGAATCCCATTACCCTGCCTTAGTTTAGGAATCACATTACCCTGCCTTTAGTTTAGGAATCACATTACCTGCCTTTAGTTTAGGAATCACAGTACCCTGCATTTAGTTTAGGAATCCCATTACCCTGCCTTAGTTTAGGAATCACATTACCCTGCCTTTAGTTTAGGAATCACATTACCCTGCCTTTAGTTTAGGAATCACATTACCCTTCCTTAGTTTAGGAATCACATTACCCTGCCTTTAGTTTAGGAAACATATTACCCTGCCTTTAGTTTAGGAATCACATTACCCTGCCTTTAGTTTAGGAATCACATTACCCTGCCTATAGTTTAGGAATCACAGTACCCTTCCTTAGTTTAGGAATCACAGTACCCTTCCTTAGTTTAGGAATCACATTACCCTGCCTTAGTTTAGGAATCACATTACCCTGCCTATAGTTTAGGAATCACATTACCCTGCCTTTAGTTTAGGAATCCCATTACCCTGTCTTTAGTTTAGGAATCACATTACCCTTCCTTAGTTTAGGAATCACATTACCCTGCCTTTAGTTTAGGAATCACATTACCCTGTCTTTAGATGGGGAAATCACATTACCCTGCCTATAGTTTAGGAATCACATGACCCTGCATTTAGTTTAGGAATCCCATTACCCTGCCTTTAGTTTAGGAATCACATTACCCTGCCTATAGTTTAGGAATCACATTACCCTGCCTATAGTTTAGGAATCACATTACCCAGTCTTTAGTTTATAAATCACATTACCCTGCCTTTAATTTAGAAATCACATTACCCTGCCTTTAGTTTAGAAATCACATTACCCTGTCTTTAGATGGGGAAATCACATTACCCTGTCTTTAGATGGGGAAATCACATTACCCTGCCTTTAGTTTGGGAATCACATTACACTGTCTTTAGTTTAGGAATCACATTACCCTGTCTTTAGTTTATAAATCACATTACCCTGCCTTTAGTTTAGAAATCCCAATACCCTGCCTTTAGTTTCGGAATCACATTACCCTGCCTTTAGTTTAGGAATCACATTACCCTGCCTTTAGTTTAGGAATCACATTACCCTGCCTATAGTTTAGGAATCACAGTACCCTTCCTTAGTTTAGGAATCACAGTACCCTTCCTTAGTTTAGGAATCACATTACCCTGCCTATAGTTTTGGAATCACAGTACCCTTCCTTAGTTTAGGAATCACAGTACCCTTCCTTAGTTTAGGAATCACATTACCCTGCCTTTAGTTTAGGAATCACAGTACCCTTCCTTAGTTTAGGAATCACATTACCCTGCCTATAGTTTAGGAATCACATTACCCTGCCTTTAGTTTAGGAATCCCATTACCCTGTCTTTAGTTTAGCAATCACATTACCCTTCCTTAGTTTAGGAATCACATTACCCTGCCTTTAGTTTAGGAATCACATTACCCTGTCTTTAGATGGGGAAATCACATTACCCTGCCTATAGTTTAGGAATCACATGACCCTGCATTTAGTTTAGGAATCCCATTACCCTGCCTTTAGTTTAGGAATCACATTACCCTGCCTATAGTTTAGGAATCACATTACCCTGCCTATAGTTTAGGAATCACATTACCCAGTCTTTAGTTTATAAATCACATTACCCTGCCTTTAATTTAGAAATCACATTACCCTGCCTTTAGTTTAGAAATCACATTACCCTGTCTTTAGATGGGGAAATCACATTACCCTGTCTTTAGATGGGGAAATCACATTACCCTGCCTTTAGTTTGGGATTCACATTACCCTGTCTTTAGTTTAGGAATCACATTACCCTGTCTTTAGTTTATAAATCACATTACCCTGCCTTTAGTTTAGAAATCACATTACCCTGCCTTTAGTTTAGAAATCACATTACCCTGCCTTTAGTTTAGGAATCACATTACCCTGTCTTTTGATGGGGGAATCACATTACCCTGTATTTAGATGGGGAAATCACATTACCCTGTCTTTAGTTTATAAATCACAGTACCCTTCCTTAGTTTAGGAATCCCAATACCCTGCCTTTAGTTTCGGAATCCAATTACCCTGCCTTTAGTTTAGGAATCACATTACCCTGCCTTTAGTTTAGGAATCACATTACCCTGCCTTTAGTTTAGGAATCACATTACCCTGCCTTTAGTTTAGGAATCACATTACCCTGCCTTTAGTTTAGGAATCATTTTACCCTGCCTTTAGTTTCGGAATCACATTACCCTGCCTTTAGTTTAGGAATCACATTACCCTGCCTTTAGTTTAGGAATCATATTACCCTTCCTTTGTTTAGGAATCACATTACCCTGCCTTTAGTTTAGGAATCACAGTACCCTGCCTTTAGTTTATGAATCACATTACCCTGCCTTTAGTTTAGGAATCACATTACCCTGCCTTTAGTTTAGGAATCACATGACCCTGCCTTTAGTTTAGGAATCATATTACCCTTCCTTAGTTTAGGAATCACATTACCCTGTCTTTAGATGGGTAAATCACATTACCCTGCCTATAGTTTAGAAATCACATTACCCTGCCTTTTGATGGGGGAATCACATTACCCTGCCTTTAGTTTAGAAATCACATTACCCTGCCTTTTGATGGGGGAATCACATTACCCTGCCTATAGTTTAGGAATCACATTACCCTGCCTTTAGTTTAGGAATCACATTACCCTGCCTTTAGTTTAGAAATCACATTACCCTGCCTTTAGTTTAGGAATCACATTACCCTGCCTTTAGTTTAGAAATCACATTACCCTGCCTTTAGTTTAGAAATCACATTACCCTTACGCCTTTTGATGGGGTTTAGAATCACATTACCCTGCCTTTAGTTTAGGAATCACATTACCCTGCCTTTAGTTTAGGAATCACATTACCCTGCCTTTAGTTTAGGAATCACATTACCATGTCTTTAGTTTAGGAATCACATTACCCTGCCTTTAGTTTAGGAATCACATTACCCTGCCTTTAGTTTAGGAATCACATTACCCTGCCTTTAGTTTAGGAATCACATTACCCTGCCTTTAGTTTAGAAATCACATTACCCTGCCTTTAGTTTAGAAATCACATTACCCTGCCTTTTGATGGGGGAATCACATTACCCTGCCTTTAGTTTAGGAATCACATTACCCTGCCTTTAGTTTAGGAATCACATTACCCTGCCTTTAGTTTAGGAATCACATTACCATGTCTTTAGTTTAGGAATCACATTACCCTGCCTTTAGTTTAGGAATCACATTACCCTGTCTTTAGATGGGGAAATCACATTACCCTGCCTATAGTTTAGGAATCACATGACCCTGCATTTAGTTTAGGAATCCCATTACCCTGCCTTTAGTTTAGGAATCACATTACCCTGCCTATAGTTTAGAAATCACATTACCCTGCCTATAGTTTAGGAATCACATTACCCAGTCTTTAGTTTATAAATCACATTACCCTGCCTTTAGTTTAGAAATCACATTACCCTGCCTTTAGTTTAGAAATCACATTACCCTGCCTTTAGTTTAGGAATCACATTACCCTGTCTTTTGATGGGGGAATCACATTACCCTGTATTTAGATGGGGAAATCACATTACCCTGCCTTTAGTTTGGGATTCACATTACCCTGTCTTTAGTTTAGGAATCACATTACCCTGTCTTTAGTTTATAAATCACATTACCCTGCCTTTAGTTTAGAAATCACATTACCCTGCCTTTAGTTTAGAAATCACATTACCCTGCCTTTAGTTTAGGAATCACATTACCCTGTCTTTTGATGGGGGAATCACATTACCCTGTATTTAGATGGGGAAATCACATTACCCTGTCTTTAGTTTATAAATCACAGTACCCTTCCTTAGTTTAGGAATCCCAATACCCTGCCTTTAGTTTCGGAATCCAATTACCCTGCCTATAGTTTAGGAATCACATTACCCTGCCTTTAGTTTAGGAATCACATTACCCTGCCTTTAGTTTCGGAATCCAATTACCCTGCCTATAGTTTAGGAATCACATTACCCTGCCTTTAGTTTAGGAATCACATTACCCTGCCTTTAGTTTAGGAATCACATTACCCTGCCTTTAGTTTAGGAATCACATTACCCTGCCTTTAGTTTAGGAATCATTTTACCCTGCCTTTAGTTTCGGAATCACATTACCCTGCCTTTAGTTTAGGAATCACATTACCCTGCCTTTAGTTTAGGAATCATATTACCCTTCCTTTGTTTAGGAATCACATTACCCTGCCTTTAGTTTAGGAATCACATTACCCTGCCTTTAGTTTATGAATCACATTACCCTGCCTTTAGTTTAGGAATCACATTACCCTGCCTTTAGTTTAGGAATCACATGACCCTGCCTTTAGTTTAGGAATCATATTACCCTTCCTTAGTTTAGGAATCACATTACCCTGTCTTTAGATGGGTAAATCACATTACCCTGCCTATAGTTTAGAAATCACATTACCCTGCCTTTTGATGGGGGAATCACATTACCCTGCCTTTAGTTTAGAAATCACATTACCCTGCCTTTTGATGGGGGAATCACATTACCCTGCCTATAGTTTAGGAATCACATTACCCTGCCTTTAGTTTAGGAATCACATTACCCTGCCTTTAGTTTAGAAATCACATTACCCTGCCTTTTGATGGGGGAATCACATTACCCTGCCTTTAGTTTAGGAATCACATTACCCTGCCTTTAGTTTAGAAATCCCATTACCCTGCCTTTAGTTTAGAAATCACATTACCCTGCCTTTAGTTTCGGAATCCAATTACCCTGCCTATAGTTTAGGAATCACATTACCCTGCCTTTAGTTTAGGAATCACATTACCCTCCCTTTAGTTTAGGAATCACATTACCCTGCCTTTAGTTTAGGAATCATATTACCCTTCCTTTGTTTAGGAATCACATTACCCTGCCTTTAGTTTAGGAATCATATTACCCTTCCTTTGTTTAGGAATCACATTACCCTGCCTTTAGTTTAGGAATCACATTACCCTGCCTTTAGTTTAGGAATCACATTACCCTGCCTTTAGTTTAGAAATCACATTACCCTGCCTTTTGATGGGGGAATCACATTACCCTGCCTTTAGTTTAGGAATCACATTACCCTGCCTTTAGTTTAGAAATCCCATTACCCTGCCTTTAGTTTAGAAATCACATTACCCTGCCTTTAGTTTCGGAATCCAATTACCCTGCCTATAGTTTAGGAATCACATTAACCTGCCTTTAGTTTAGGAATCACATTACCCTGCCTTTTGATGGGGGAATCACATTACCCTGCCTATAGTTTAGGAATCACATTACCCTGCCTTTAGTTTAGGAATCACATTACCCTGCCTTTAGTTTAGAAATCACATTACCCTGCCTTTTGATGGGGGAATCACATTACCCTGCCTTTAGTTTAGGAATCACATTACCCTGCCTTTAGTTTAGAAATCCCATTACCCTGCCTTTAGTTTAGAAATCACATTACCCTGCCTTTAGTTTCGGAATCCAATTACCCTGCCTATAGTTTAGGAATCACATTACCCTGCCTTTAGTTTAGGAATCACATTACCCTGCCTTTAGTTTAGGAATCACATTACCCTGCCTTTAGTTTAGGAATCATATTACCCTTCCTTTGTTTAGGAATCACATTACCCTGCCTTTAGTTTAGGAATCACATTACCCTGCCTTTAGTTTATGAATCACATTACCCTGCCTTTAGTTTAGGAATCACATTACCCTGCCTTTAGTTTAGGAATCACATGACCCTGCCTTTAGTTTAGGAATCATATTACCCTTCCTTAGTTTAGGAATCACATTACCCTGTCTTTAGATGGGTAAATCACATTACCCTGCCTATAGTTTAGAAATCACATTACCCTGCCTTTTGATGGGGGAATCACATTACCCTGCCTTTAGTTTAGAAATCACATTACCCTGCCTTTTGATGGGGGAATCACATTACCCTGCCTATAGTTTAGGAATCACATTACCCTGCCTTTAGTTTAGGAATCACATTACCCTGCCTTTAGTTTAGAAATCACATTACCCTGCCTTTTGATGGGGGAATCACATTACCCTGCCTTTAGTTTAGGAATCACATTACCCTGCCTTTAGTTTAGAAATCCCATTACCCTGCCTTTAGTTTAGAAATCACATTACCCTGCCTTTAGTTTAGGAATCCAATTACCCTGCCTATAGTTTAGGAATCACATTACCCTGCCTTTAGTTTAGGAATCACATTACCCTGCCTTTAGTTTAGGAATCACATTACCCTGCCTTTAGTTTAGGAATCACATTACCCTGCCTTTAGTTTAGGAATCACATTACCCTGCCTTTAGTTTAGGAATCACATTACCCTGCCTTTAGTTTAGGAATCACATTACCCTGCCTTTAGTTTAGAAATCACATTACCCTGCCTTTAGTTTAGAAATCACATTACCCTGCCTTTTGATGGGGGAATCACATTACCCTGCCTTTAGTTTAGGAATCACATTACCCTGCCTTTAGTTTAGGAATCACATTACCCTGCCTTTAGTTTAGGAATCACATTACCCTGCCTTTAGTTTAGGAATCACATTACCCTGCCTTTAGTTTAGAAATCACATTACCCTGCCTTTAGTTTAGAAATCACATTACCCTGCCTTTTGATGGGGGAATCACATTACCCTGCCTTTAGTTTAGGAATCACATTACCCTGCCTTTAGTTTAGAAATCCCATTACCCTGCCTTTAGTTTAGAAATCACATTACCCTGCCTTTTGATGGGGGAATCACATTACCCTGCCTTCAGATTAGGAATCACATGACCCTGCCTTCAGATTAGGAATCACATGACCCTGCCTTCAGATTAGGAATCACATGACCCTGCCTTCAGATTAGGAATCACATGACCCTGCCTTCAGATTAGGAATCACATGACCCTGCCTTCAGATTAGGAATCACATGACCCTGCCTTCAGATTAGGAATCACATGACCTTGCCTTCAGATTAGGAATCACATGACCCTGCCTTCAGATTAGGAATCACATGACCCTGCCTTCAGATTAGGAATCACATGACCCTGCCTTCAGATTAGGAATCACATGACCCTGCCTTCAGATTAGGAATCACATGACCTTGCCTTCAGATTAGGAATCACATAATATTTTCCTTCAGGGCCATGATAGCTGTTGCATGACCATTCTACATTAAAACTCCTTAAGAAGATCTTGCTCCCTGCTCTACTGGGAACTGGCCAGGCTGGTCACTAACTGGCCAGGCTGGTCACTAACTGGCCAGGCTGGTCACTAACTGACCAGGCTGGTCACTAGAAATACAGTCTATATACTGTAAATGCCATCCTCGGCGATCACCAAAAAAACAAAACAGAAAAACAATTGCACAGCACTGAGCATGAACTCAAATAAAATGTTATTGGTCACATACACATGGTTAGCAGATGTTAATGCGAGTGTAGCGAAATGATTGTGCTTCTAGCTCCGACAGTGCAGAAATATATAACAAGTAATCTAACAATTCCCAAACAACTACCTAATACACACAAATCTAAAGGGGTGAATGAGAATATGTACATATAAATATATGGATGAGCTATGGCCGAACGGCATAGGCATGTTGCAATAGATGGTATAAAATACAGTATATACATGTGATATGAGTCATGTAAGATATGTAAACATTATCAAAGTGGCGTTATTTAAAGTGGCATTGTTTAAAGTGACTAGTGATCCATTTATTAAAGTGGCCAGTGATTGGGTCTCAATGTAGGCAGCAGACTCTCTGAGTTAGTGATGGCTGTTTAACAGTCTGATGGCCTTGAGATAGAAGCTGTTTTTCAGTCTATCGGTCCCTGCTTTGATGACCTCGCCTTCTGGATGATAACGGTGTGAACAGGCTACGGCTCAGGTCATTTGTTTTTGTATTTGTATGTGTATTATTTATGGATCCCCATTAGCTGCTGCCAAAGCAGCAGCTACTCTTCCTGGGGTCCAGCAAAATGAAGGCCGTTTATACAATTTAAAAAACATTACAGTACATTCACAGATATCACAACACACTGTGTGTCCTCAGGCCCCTACTCCACCACTACCACATATCTACAGTACTAAATCCATGTGTATGTAGAGTACGCATGCTATCGTGTGTGTGTGTGTGTGTGTGTGTGTGTGTGTGTGTGTGTGTGTGTGTGTGTGTGTGTGTGTGTGTGTGTGTGTGTGTGTGTGTGTGTGTGTGTGTGTGTGTGTGTGTGTGTGTGTGTGTGTGTGTGTGTGTGTGTGTGTGTGTGTGTGTGTGTGTGTGTGTGTGTGTGTGTGTGTGTGTGTGTGTGTGTGAGAGAGAGAGATCTGTTCATCTGTTGTAAAATGAGACACAGTCTAATTCAGCAGGTCAAGACACAATCAGCCAGAGGAGAAAAACACTGCTCTCTATGCAGAAATACTAAACAGTGACACACTCACACCTCAGTGACAAGATTCACTTCCCTCTTTCTCAGATGGCCATCTAGTGGCGGCTGATGTAAACTTCACCCAGGCACAGAGTAGGAGACAGGCCAGAGGACAGGCCAGGAGACAGGCCAGGAGACAGGCCAGGAGACAGGCCAGGGGACAGCCCAGGAGACAGGCCAGGAGACAGGCCAGGAGACAGGCCAGGAGACAGGCCAGGAGACAGGCCAGGAGACAGCCCAGGAGACAGGCCAGGAGACAGGCCAGGAGACAGGCCAGGAGCAGGCCAGGACACAGGCCAGGAGACAGGCCAGGAGACAGGCCATGAGACAGGCCAGGAGACAGGCCATGAGACAGGCCATGAGACAGGCCAGGAGACAGGCCAGGACACAGCCCAGGACACAGCCCAGGAGACAGGCCAGGAGACAGGCCAGGAGACAGGCCAGGAGACAGGCCAGGAGACAGCCCAGGAGACAGGCCAGGAGACAGGCCAGGAGACAGGCCAGGACAAAGGCCAGGAGACAGGCCAGGAGACAGGCCAGGAGACAGGCCAGGACACAGGCCAGGACACAGGCCAGGAGACAGCCCAGGACACAGGCCAGGAGACAGGCCAGGAGACAGGCCAGGAGACAGGCCAGGAGACAGGCCAGGAGACAGGCCAGGAGACAGCCCAGGAGACAGGCCATGAGACAGGCCAGGAGACAGGCCATGAGACAGGCCAGGAGACAGGCCAGGACACAGGCCAGGAGACAGCCCAGGACACAGCCCAGGAGACAGGCCAGGAGACAGGCCAGGAGACAGGCCAGGAGACAGGCCAGGAGACAGGCCAGGAGACAGGCCAGGACACAGGCCAGGAGACAGGCCAGGAGACAGGCCAGGAGACAGGCCAGGAGACAGGCCATGAGACAGGCCAGGACACAGGCCAGGACACAGGCCAGGAGACAGCCCA
>NC_060191.1:67590794-67603294 GCF_021184085.1 Oncorhynchus gorbuscha | reverse complement strand
CGACACACACACCAACACACACACCGACACAGACACACAGGCACACACACAGAGACACACACAGACACACATACACACACACAGGCACACACACAGAGACACTGTCCCCACCAACCTGTCTCCCTCTCCCTGCCACTCTTCTCTCCCCACAACCTGTCTCCCTCTCCCTGCCACTCTTCTCTCCCCACCAACCTGTCTCCCTCTCCCTGCCACTCTTCTCTCCCCACCAACCTGTCTCCCTCTCCCTGCCACTCTTCTCTCCCCACCAACCTGTCTCCCTCTCCCTGCCACTCTTCTCTCCCCACCAACCTGTCTTCCTTGATCCATGTTTCCAAACTAAATCATTCCCGAAGCCGTCCTCTTTTGTCTGTTTGGTAACGAGACTGGAAACAGGACACTTGGGTCGGCTTTCAGCTGAAACTGCAATCAGTTATGTTTGGAATGAATAAGCACTCTGCTGAGATGTTCTATACGTTTCAGTCTGGTTACTGCAGAAATGCACAACATTTGCTATCGTTCTGTTTTGAATGTGTTTTTAACAGTTTTGGAAACAGTGTGTTAGCATTTGAAAACGTGCTGCAAATATAGTTTAGCAGGTGGTGGAGTCTGAATGAAAAAAGAGTTTGTGGATTTCGGAAGAATGTGGTTATTGAATGCATTTTGTGTGAAAGCAATGACAAACTATTCACAGTTTGGTCGATACACACTTCTCTGTCACCCACTCTGTGAAGACTTTTGACAATATGACTTAAGTTTTGATCAATGCAGGTTAGCAATTGAAAAAAACTGTAAAACGTATGTGTACGCGGACACGTGTGTGTGTGTGTGTGTGTGTGTGTGTGTGTGTGTGTGTGTGTGTGTGTGTGTGTGTGTGTGTGTGTGTGTGTGTGTGTGTGTGTGTGTGTGTGTGTGTGTGTGTGTGTGTGTGTGTGTGTGTGTGTGTGTGTGTGTGTGTCTGTGTCTGTGTCTGTGTCTGGGTCTGTGTCTGTGTGCATGCATGCGTGTGTTCGTGTGTGCGTGTGTGCGTGTGCTAAAGCTGTTCTCTTATCTGGAGGGTAACACAGGAACTGAATCAACACAAGACAGGAAGACGATATCACCCTGACCACAACCATACTGTTTACACACACAAAGACACACACACACACCTACACACACACACACAGCGTGACCATAGTGCACCACCAACAATCCCACAATGCCCTGTCAGAGGCCATTATTCTGGGCAGGATGTGAATTTACAGCATTTGTGGCATAGGAGTAATGACACACAAATAACTCACACAGCCTGACACGCAACACACAGTGACCAACATGCCAATTACACACGGAGTACCATAGGAGGCTGGTGCCACCTTAATTGGGGAGGACAGGCTCCTGGTAATGGCTGGAGCAGAATGAATGGAATGGTATAAAATAAATCAAAACACATGGTTTCCATGGTTTCCATGGTTTCCATGGCATTCGCTCCCTTTATGAGCCGTCCTCCCCTCAGCAGCCTCCACTGATGAGTATACAAAATATTAAGAACACCTGCTCTTTCCATGACACGAAGCCAAGGCCCACCTACACAGAGAGGACTACTGTACGTTAGCCCTCTGAGCTGAAGCCAAGGCCCACCTACACAGAGAGGACTACTGTACGTTAGCCCTCTGAGCTGAAGCCAAGGCCCACCTACACAGAGAGGACTACTGTACGTTAGCCCTCTGAGCTGAAGCCAAGGCCCACCTACACAGAGAGGACTACTGTACGTTAGCCCTCTGAGCTGAAGCCAAGGCCCACCTACACAGAGAGGACTACTGTACGTTAGCCCTCTGAGCTGAAGCCAAGGCCCACCTACACAGAGAGGACTACTGTACGTTAGCCCTCTGAGCTGAAGCCAAGGCCCACCTACACAGAGAGGACTACTGTACGTTAGCCCTCTGAGCTGAAGCCAAGGCCCACCTACACAGAGAGGACTACTGTACGTTAGCCCTCTGAGCTGAAGCCAAGGCCCACCTACACAGAGAGGACTACTGTACGTTAGCCCTCTGAGCTGAAGCCAAGGCCCACCTACACAGAGAGGACTACTGTACGTTAGCCCTCTGAGCTGAAGCCAAGGCCCACCTACACAGAGAGGACTATAAGACAAAATAAATAAATAAATAAATAAGACACTTCCTGTTTCTGTTTGAGTGTTTGTTTTATAGCTGACTGATTCTGTGAGGCTTGTCAACCACAACATGTTGGATAAACAATTCCACAAATCCGTCTGTTTTTAAATCTTAGCTATGCTGTAATAAAGGATTCACACTTGTTGTTCATTAGAACAGCCTCTCTGCTGTTACTTCAAATGTAGCTAGTGTTGTAAGAATAATATGAAGATAAGTACACAACGCAGAGTACTAAAGGTCAACAGAGTACCAAAGGTCAACAGAGTACCAAAGGTCAACAGAGTACTAAAGGTCAACAGAGTACCAAAGGTCAACAGAGTACTAAAGGTCAACAGAGTGCCAAAGGTCAACAGAGTACCAAAGGTCAACAGAGTGCCAAAGGTCAACAGAGTACTAAAGGTCAACAGAGTACTAAAGGTCAACAGAGTACTAAAGGTCAACAGAGTACCAAAGGTCAACAGAGTACTAAAGGTCAACAGAGTACTAAAGGTCAACATAGTACTAAAGGTCGACAGAGTACTAAAGGTCAACAGAGTACTAAAGGTCAACAGAGTACCAAAGGTCAACAGAGTACTAAAAGTCAACAGAGTACTAAAGGTCAACAGATTACTAAAGGTCAACAGAGTACCAAAGGTCAACAGAGTACTAAAGGTCAACAGAGTACCAAAGGTCAACAGAGTACTAAAGGTCAACAGAGTACCAAAGGTCAACAGAGTACTAAAGGTCAACAGAGTACTAAAGGTCAACAGAGTACTAAAGGTCAACAGAGTACTAAAGGTTGACAGAGTACTAAAGGTTGACAGAGTACTAAAGGTCAACACAGTACTAAAGGTCAACAGAGTACTAAAGGTCAACAAAGTACTAAAGGTTAACACAGTACTAAATGTCAACAGAGTACTAAAGGTCAACACAGTACTAAAGGTCAACAGAGTACTAAAGGTGTTACGTCGTTAGTGGTAGAATGACCGGACCAAGGTGCAGTGTGGGAGGCGGTCATTTTCTTAATTAAATGTTCCACCAAAAAAAAACAATAAACAACACAACGAACGTAAAGCTTTGGAGTGCAACACATGCAACACACAAAGACAAGATCCCACACAGAAGGAGGGAAAGGGCTGCCTGAGTATGATCCCCAATTAGAGACAACGATAGACAGCTGCCTATGATTGGGAACCATACTCAGCCAACAAAGAAATATACAAACTAGAATGTCCACCCAAATCACACCCTGACCTAACAAAATAGAGAAATAAAAAGGCTCTCTAAGGTCAGGGCATGATAAAAGGTCAACAGAGTACTAAAGGTCAACAGAGTACTAAAGGTCAACAGAGTACTAAAGGTCAACAGAGTACTAAAGGTCAACAGAGTACCAAAGGTCAACAGAGTACTAAAGGTCAACAGAGTACTAAAGGTCAACAGAGTACTAAAGGTCAACAGAGTACCAAAGGTCAACAGAGTACTAAAAGTCAACAGAGTACTAAAGGTCAACAGAGTACTAAAGGTCAACAGAGTACCAAAGGTCAACAGAGTACTAAAGGTCAACAGAGTACTAAAGGTCAACAGAGTACCAAAGGTCAACAGAGTACTAAAGGTCAACAGAGTACCAAAGGTCAACAGAGTACTAAAGGTCAACAGAGTACTAAAGGTCAACAGAGTACTAAAGGTCAACAGAGTACTAAAGGTTGACAGAGTACTAAAGGTCAACACAGTACTAAAGGTCAACAGAGTACTAAAGGTCAACAAAGTACTAAAGGTCAACACAGTACTAAAGGTCAACAGAGTACTAAAGGTCAACACAGTACTAAAGGTCAACAGAGTACTAAAGGTGTTACGTCGTTAGTGGTAGAATGACCGGACCAAGGTGCAGTGTGGGAGGCGGTCATTTTCTTAATTAAATGTTCCACCAAAAAAAACAATAAACAACACAACGAACGTAAAGCTTTGGAGTGCAACACATGCAACACACAAAGACAAGATCCCACACAGAAGGAGGGAAAGGGCTGCCTGAGTATGATCCCCAATTAGAGACAACGATAGACAGCTGCCTATGATTGGGAACCATACTCAGCCAACAAAGAAATATACAAACTAGAATGTCCACCCAAATCACACCCTGACCTAACAAAATAGAGAAATAAAAAGGCTCTCTAAGGTCAGGGCATGATAAAAGGTCAACAGAGTACTAAAGGTCAACAGAGTACTAAAGGTCAACAGAGTACTAAAGGTCAACAGAGTACTAAAGGTCGACAGAGTACTAAAGGTCGACAGAGTACTAAAGGTCGACAGAGTACTAAAGGTCAACAGAGTACTTTTCAACAATCAAAATTAACAATCAAAATAGTGCTTTTTCTGTAATAGGGAATTAATGATCAATGGGTCAGAGACATGGCAGGAATTTTTCTAGGCATCGAGCCTGAAACAGGATACTTGTTATTTGGCCATTGGCCCAATGTTATTGCAAAGAATTGTAATTGGTCAACCACAGGCTAGGGCTGGGTTATAAAACTACACCTTGTCTCTTTGTTCTGTGGAGAGAACCACTGAGGACAGGGGAGAATATACATCCACCTCTTAGCATAACATCTATGATATTTCCTCTTTAAATAAACACATTTTTCTCCCCCTGCCATGGGGTCTGTGTTATTGAAGAGTAACACCAACTGATAACAGTGTTGTTTACACTCTTACAAATTATCAGAAAAATAATATTCATAATAATAATAACCTTCCTTTTTCTTGATATCATTCTTATTGTTATTGTTACTATAATCATTATAATAATAAGTAATGTCATTATCATTAGTAGACTTAGTATAGCAGCCTCATATAACCACCATGTCATTATCATTAGTACTTAGTATAGCAGCCTCTTATAACCACCATGTTATTATCATTAGTAGACTTAGTATAGCAGCCTCATATAACCACCATGTCATTATCATTAGTACTTAGTATAGCAGCCTCTTATAACCACCATGTCATTATCATTAGTACTTAGTATAGCAGCCTCTTATAACCACCCTGTCATTATCATTAGTACTTAGTATAGCAGCCTCTTATAACCACCATGTCATTATCATTAGTACTTAGTATAGCAGCCACATATAACCACCATGTCATTATCATTAGTACTTAGTATAACAGCCTCTTATAACCACCATGTCATTATCATTAGTACTTAGTATAACAGCCTCATATAACCACCATGCCATTATCATTAGTACTTAGTATAGCAGCCTCTTATAACCACCATGTCATTATCATTAGTACTTAGTATAGCAGCCTCTTATAACCACCATGTCATTATCATTAGTACTTAGTATAACAGCCTCATATAACCACCATGTCATTATCATTAGTACTTAGTATAGCAGCCTCTTATAACCACCATGTCATTATCATTAGTACTTAGTATAGCAGCCTCTTATAACCACCATTGAGCTGTAGGCCAAAGACCTCATCCTGTTTAATCTTAATACCGTAATTTACTGAGGCCTATAATTTAATGCTTCTACAGGCTAGTGTTCAAATCTATCCATAATTTATTCATGCCATCACACAGCAAACAAGTAATTTATCATTTGAAATGCAATCAATCATTTTTGTTTTAAATTAAAATAAAGCAACTTTTGAATAATTTGTGTAAGAAAAAAAACAAACAGTGTTATGCTCTCTCTACTTCCCTCTACTTTCCTCTCTCTACTTCCCTCTACTTTCCTCTCTCTACTTCCCTCTACTTCCCTCTCTCTACTTCCCTCTCTCTACCTCCCTCTACTTCCCTCTCTCTACCTCTCTCTACTTCCCTCTACTTTCCTCTCTCTACTTCCCTCTACTTCCCTCTCTCTACTTCCCTCTCTCTACCTCCCTCTACTTCCCTCTCTCTACCTCTCTCTACTTCCCTCTACTTTCCTCTACTTCCCTCTCTCTACTTCCCTCTCTCTACTTCCCTCTACTTCCCTCTCTCTCCTTCCCTCTACTTCCCTCTCTCTACTTCCCTCTACTTCCCTCTCTCTACCTCCCTCTACTTCCCTCTACTTCCCTCTCTCTACTTCCCTCTACTTCCCTCTCTCTACCTCCCTCTACTTCCCTCTACTTCCCTCTCTCTACCTCCCTCTACTTCCCTCTCTCTACTTCCCTCTCTCTACCCCCCTCTACTTCCCTCTCTCTACTTCCCTCTCTCTACTTCCCTCTCTCTACTTCCCTCTCTCTACTTCCCTCTACTTCCCTCTACTTCCCTCTACTTCCCTCTCTCTACTTCCCTCTACTTCCCTCTCTCTACCTCCCTCTACTTGCCTCTACTTCTCTCTACTTCCCTCTACTTCCCTGTCTCTACCTCCCTCTACTTCCCTCTCTCTACTTCCCTCTCTCTACATCCCTCTACTTCCCTCTCTCTACTTCCCTCTACTTCCCTCTACTTCCCTCTCTCTACTTCCCTCTCTCTACTTCCCTCCACTTCCCTCCACTTCCCTCTACTTCCCTCTACTTCCCTCTCTTTACTTCCCTCCACTTCCCTCTCCCTACCTCCCTCGACTTCCCTCTCTCTACTTCCCTCTCTCTACCTCCCTCTACTTCCCTCTCTCTACTTCCCTCTACTTCCCTCTCTCTACTCCCCTCTACTTCCCTCTCCCTACCTCCCTCGACTTCCCTCTCTCTACCTCTCTCTATTTCCCTCTCTCTACTTCCCTCTCTCTACTTCCCTCTACTTCCCTCTCTCTACTTCCCTCTACTTCCCTCTACTTCCCTCTCTCTACTTCCCTCTACTTCCCTCTCTCTACCTCCCTCTACCTCCCTCTACCTCCCTCTACTTCCCTCTCTCTACCTCCCTCTACTTCCCTCTACTTCCCTCTACTTCCCTCTCTCTACCTCCCTCTCTCTACCTCCCTCTCCTTCCCTATCTCTACCTCCCTCTCATTCCCCCTCTCTACTTCCCTCTCCTCCCCTCCCTCTACTTCCCTCTCTCTACTTCCCTCTACTTCCCTCTCTCTACCTCCCTCTACTTCCCTCTCTCTATTTCCTTTTCTCTACCTCCCTCTACTTCCCTCTCTCTACCTCCCTCTACTTCCCTCTCTCTACCTCCCTCTACTTCCCTCTCTCTATCTCCCTCTCCTTCCCTCTCTCTACCTCCCTCTACTTCCCTCTACTTCCCTCTCTCTACCTCCCTCTCCTTCCCTCTCTCTACCTCCCTCTACTTCCCTCTCTCTACCTCCCTTGACTTCCCTCTCTCTACCTCCCTCGACTTCCCTCTCTCTACCTCCCTCTCCTTCCCTCTCTCTACCTCCCTCTCCTTCCGTCTCTCTACCTCCCTCTCCTTCCCTCTATCTACCTCCCTCTACTTCCCTCTCTCTACCTCCCTCTACTTCCCTCTTTCTACCTCCCTCTACTTCCCTCTCTCTACCTCCCTCTCCTTCCCGCTCTCTACCTCCCTCTACTTCCCACACTCTACCTCCCTCTACTTCCCTCTCTCTACCTCCCTCTACTTCCCTCTCTCTACCACCCTCTCCGTCCCTCTCTCTACTTCCCTCTACTTCCCTCTCTCTACCTCCCTCTCCTTCCCTCTTTCTACCTCCCTCTCCTTCCCTCTCTCTACTTCCCTCTCTCTACTTCCCTCTACTTCCCTCTACTTCCCTCTCTCTACCTCCCTCTACTTCCCTCTACTTCCCTCTCTCTACTTCCCTCTACTTCCCTCTCTCTACCTCCCTCTACTTGCCTCTACTTCCCTCTACTTCCCTGTCTCTACCTCCCTCTACTTCCCTCTCTCTACTTCCCTCTCTCTACATCCCTCTACTTCCCTCTCTCTACTTCCCTCTACTTCCCTCTACTTCCCTCTCTCTACTTCCCTCCACTTCCCTCCACTTCCCTCCACTTCCCTCTACTTCCCTCTACTTCCCTCTCTTTACTTCCCTCCACTTCCCTCTCCCTACCTCCCTCGACTTCCCTCTCTCTACTTCCCTCTCTCTACCTCACTCTACTTCCCTCTCTCTACTTCCCTCTACTTCCCTCTCTCTACTCCCCTCTACTTCCCTCTCCCTACCTCCCTCGACTTCCCTCTCTCTACCTCTCTCTATTTCCCTCTCTCTACTTCCCTCTCTCTACTTCCCTCTACTTCCCTCTCTCTACTTCCCTCTACTTCCCTCTACTTCCCTCTCTCTACTTCCCTCTACTTCCCTCTACTTCCCTCTCTCTACTTCCCTCTACTTCCCTCTCTCTACCTCCCTCTACCTCCCTCTACCTCCCTCTACCTCCCTCTACTTCCCTCTCTCTACCTCCCTCTACTTCCCTCTACTTCCCTCTACTTCCCTCTCTCTACCTCCCTCTCTCTACCTCCCTCTCCTTCCCTATCTCTACCTCCCTCTCATTCCCCCTCTCTACTTCCCTCTCCTCCCCTCCCTCTACTTCCCTCTCTCTACTTCCCTCTACTTCCCTCTCTCTACCTCCCTCTACTTCCCTCTCTCTACTTCCCTCTCTCTACCTCCCTCTACTTCCCTCTCTCTACCTCCCTCTACTTCCCTCTCTCTACCTCCCTCTACTTCCCTCTCTCTATCTCCCTCTCCTTCCCTCTCTCTACCTCCCTCTACTTCCCTCTCTCTCTAACTCCCTCTACTTCCCTCTCTCTACCTCCCTTGACTTCCCTCTCTCTACCTCCCTCGACTTCCCTCTCTCTACCTCCCTCTCCTTCCCTCTCTCTACCTCCCTCTCCTTCCCTCTCTCTACCTCCCTCTCCTTCCCTCTATCTACCTCCCTCTACTTCCCTCTCTCTACCTCCCTCTACTTCCCTCTTTCTACCTCCCTCTACTTCCCTCTCTCTACCTCCCTCTCCTTCCCGCTCTCTACCTCCCTCTACTTCCCACACTCTACCTCCCTCTACTTCCCTCTCTCTACCTCCCTCTACTTCCCTCTCTCTATCACCCTCTCCGTCCCTCTCTCTACTTCCCTCTACTTCCCTCTCTCTACCTCCCTCTCCTTCCCTCTCTCTACCTCCCTCTCCTTCCCTCTCTCTACTTCCCTCTCTCTACTTCCCTCTACTTCCCTCTACTTCCCTCTCTCTACCTCCCTCTACTTCCCTCTACTTCCCTCTCTCTACTTCCCTCTACTTCCCTCTCTCTACCTCCCTCTACTTGCCTCTACTTCCCTCTACTTCCCTCTCTCTACTTCCCTCTCTCTACTTCCCTCTACTTCCCTCTACTTCCCTCTCTCTACCTCCCTCTACTTCCCTCTACTTCCCTCTCTCTACTTCCCTCTACTTCCCTCTCTCTACCTCCCTCTACTTGCCTCTACCTCCCTCTACTTCCCTCTCTCTACTTCCCTCTCTCTACATCCCTCTACTTCCCTCTCTCTACCTCCCTCTACTTCCCTCTACTTCCCTCTCTCTACTTCCCTCCACTTCCCTCCACTTCCCTCTACTTCCCTCTACTTCCCTCTCTTTACTTCCCTCCACTTCCCTCTCCCTACCTCCCTCGACTTCCCTCTCTCTACTTCCTTCTCTCTACCTCCCTCTACTTCCCTCTCTCTCTACTTCCCTCTACTTCCCTCTCTCTACTCCCCTCTACTTCCCTCTCCCTACCTCCCTCGACTTCCCTCTCTCTACCTCTCTCTATTTCCCTCTCTCTACTTCCCTCTCTCTACTTCCCTCTACTTCCCTCTCTCTACTTCCCTCTACTTCCCTCTACTTCCCTCTCTCTACTTCCCTCTACTTCCCTCTCTCTACCTCCCTCTACCTCCCTCTACTTCCCTCTCTCTACCTCCCTTACTTCCCTCTACTTCCCTCTACTTCCCTCTCTCTACCTCCCTCTCTCTACCTCCCTCTCCTTCCCTATCTCTACCTCCCTCTCATTCCCCCTCTCTACTTCCCTCTCCTTCCCTCCCTCTACTTCCCTCTCTCTACTTCCCTCTACTTCCCTCTCTCTACCTCCCTCTACTTCCCTCTCTCTACTTCCCTCTCTCTACCTCCCTCTACTTCCCTCTCTCTACCTCCCTCTACTTCCCTCTCTCTACCTCCCTCTCCTTCCCTCTCTCTACCTCCCTCTACTTCCCTCTCTCTACCTCCCTCTACTTCCCTCTCTCTACCTCCCTCTACTTCCCTCACTCTACCTCCCTTGACTTCCCTCTCTCTACCTCCCTCGACTTCCCTCTCTCTACCTCCCTCTCCTTCCCTCTCTCTACCTCCCTCTCCTTCCCTCTCTCTACCTCCCTCTCATTCCCTCTATCTACCTCCCTCTACTTCCCTCTCTCTACCTCCCTCTACTTCCCTCTTTCTACCTCCCTCTACTTCCCTCTCTCTACCTCCCTCTCCTTCCCGCTCTCTACCTCCCTCTACTTCCCACACTCTACCTCCCTCTACTTCCCTCTCTCTACCTCCCTCTACTTCCCTCTCTCTACCACCCTCTCCGTCCCTCTCTCTACTTCCCTCTACTTCCCTCTCTCTACCTCCCTCTCCTTCCCTCTCTCTACCTCCCTCTCCTTCCCTCTCTCTACTTCCCTCTACTTCCCTCTCTCTACCTCCCTCTCCTTCCCTCTCTCTACCTCCCTCGACTTCCCTCTCTCTACCTCCCTCTCCTTCCCTCTCTCTACTTCCCTCTACTTCCCTCTCTCTACTTCCCTCTCCGTCCCTCTCTCTACCTCCCTCTACTTCCCTCTCTCTACCTCCCTCTACTTCCCTCTCTCTACCTCCCTCTACTTCCCTCTTTCTACCTCCCTCTCCTTCTCTCTCTCTACCTCCCTCTACTTCCCTCTCTCTACCTCCCTCTACTTCCTTCTCTCTACCTCCCTCTACTTCCCTCACTCTACCTCCCTATACTTCCCTCTCTCTACCTCCCTCTACTTCCCTCTCTCTCTACCTGCCTCTCCTTCCCTCTGTCTCTTGCTACCTCCCACTTAATCTCTCTCTCTACCTCCCTCTCCTTCCCTCTCTCTACCTCCCTCTCCTTCCCTCTCCTTCCCTCTCTCTTTACCTCTCTCTCTACCTCTTTCTCCTTCCCTCTCTCTACCTCCCTCTCCTTCCCTCTCCTTCCCTCTCTCTACCTCCCTCTCCTTCCCTCTTTCTCTTGCTACCTCCCACTTAATCTCTCTCTCTTTACCTCCCTCTCCTTCCCTCTATTTCTCTTTCTCTCCCTCCCCCGCAATCCTTAGCCGTGGAATATTGAACACCTGAAAACCTTTGGAACTATCGGTAACCCTTTGCTTGACACCCAGCGGCATAACCCATAACATGTCATAACAGCTGACATAACTTGTCATAACCTCTCATAATATGGTCATAACATATTATGTTATTAACTTGTTTTGACACTGAGTGTTACCAAACACTCACTCACTCTCTCTCTCACACACAATCACTCACTCTCTCTCTCACACACAATCACTCACTCTCTCTCACACACACACACACACAAACAATCACTCACTCTCTCTCACACACACACACACAATCACTCACACTCTCTCTCACACACACACACACAATCACTCACTCTCTCTCTCACACACACACACAAACAATCACTCACTCTCTCTCACACACACACACACAATCACTCACTCTCTCTCTCACACACACACACACACACAATCACTCACTCTCTCTCTCTCACACACACACAATCACTCACTCACTCTCTCTCACACACACACAATCACTCACTCTCTCTCTCACACACACACACAATCACTCACTCTCTCTCACACACACACAATCACTCACTCTCTCTCTCTCACACACACACAATCACTCACTCACTCTCTCTCACACACACACAATCACTCACTCTCTCTATCACACACACAATCACTCACTCTCTCTCTCTCACACACACACAATCACTCACTCACTCTCTCTCACACACACACAATCACTCACTCTCTCTCTCACACACACACAATCACTCACTCACTCTCTCTCTCACACACACACACAATCACTCACTCTCTCTCTCACACACACAATCACTCACTCACTCTCTCACACACACACAATCACTCACTCTCTCTCACACACACACAATCACTCACTCACTCTCTCTCTCTCACACACACACAATCACTCACTCTCTCTCTCTCACACACACACACAATCACTCACTCTCTCACACACACAATCACTCACTCTCTCTCACACACACACACACACAATCACTCACTCACTCTCTCTCTCACACACACACACAATCACTCACTCTCTCTCTCTCACACACACACACAATCATTCACTCTCTCTCACACACACACACACAATCACTCACTCACTCTCTCTCTCACACACACACACAATCACTCACTCTCTCTCTCTCACACACACACACAATCACTCACTCTCTCTCTCACACACACACACAATCACTCACTCACTCTCTC
>NC_060191.1:67583294-67585794 GCF_021184085.1 Oncorhynchus gorbuscha | reverse complement strand
GAGTGACTCTGATGGACCCCCTCCCTCCCTCCCCACTAGAGACAGAGTGACTCTGATGGACCCCCTCCCTCCCTCCCCACTAGAGACAGAGTGACTCTGATGGACCCCCTCCCTCCCTCCCCACTAGAGACAGAGTGACTCTGATGGACCCCCTCCCTCCCTCCCCACTAGAG
Organism: Oncorhynchus gorbuscha; assembly: GCF_021184085.1. Taxonomy (NCBI): domain Eukaryota; kingdom Metazoa; phylum Chordata; class Actinopteri; order Salmoniformes; family Salmonidae; genus Oncorhynchus; species Oncorhynchus gorbuscha. The sequence goes on along the minus strand of NC_060191.1, from coordinate 67,585,621 downwards.
ACAGAGTGACTCTGATGGACCCCCTCCCTCCCTCCCCACTAGAGACAGAGTGACTCTGATGGACCCCTCCCTCCCTCCCCACTAGAGACAGAGTGACTCTGATGGACCCCTCCCTCCCCACTAGAGACAGAGTGACTCTGATGGACCCCCTCCCTCCCTCCCCACTAGAGACAGAGTGACTCTGATGGACCCCCTCCCTCCCCCCTCCCCACTAGAGACAGAGTGACTCTGATGGACCCCTCCCTCCCCCCACTAGAGACAGAGTGACTCTGATGGACCCCTCCCTCCCTCCCCACTAGAGACAGAGTGACTCTGATGGACCCCCTCCCTCCCCCCCACTAGAGACAGAGTGACTCTGATGGACCCCCTCCCTCCCTCCCCACTAGAGACAGAGTGACTCTGATGGACCCCTCCCTCCCTCCCCACTAGAGACAGAGTGACTCTGATGGACCCCTCCCTCCCCCACTAGAGACAGAGTGACTCTGATGGACCCCTCCCTCCCTCCCCACTAGAGACAGAGTGACTCTGATGGACCCCCTCCCTCCCTCCCCACTAGAGACAGAGTGACTCTGATGGACCCCTCCCTCCCTCCCCACTAGAGACAGAGTGACTCTGATGGACCCCCTCCCTCCCTCCCCACTAGAGACAGAGTGACTCTGATGGACCCCTCCCTCCCTCCCCACTAGAGACAGAGTGACTCTGATGGACCCCCTCCCTCCCTCCCCACTAGAGACAGAGTGACTCTGATGGACCCCTCCCTCCCTCCCCACTAGAGACAGAGTGACTCTGATGGACCCCCTCCCTCCCCACTAGAGACAGAGTGACTCTGATGCACCCCTCCCCTCCCCACTAGAGACAGAGTGACTCTGATGGACCCCCTCCCTCCCTCCCCACTAGAGACAGAGTGACTCTGATGGACCCCCTCCCTCCCTCCCCACTAGAGACAGAGTGACTCTGATGGACCCCCTCCCTCCCTCCCCACTAGAGACAGAGTGACTCTGATGGACCCCCTCCCTCCCTCCCCACTAGAGACAGAGTGACTCTGATGGACCCCTCCCTCCCCCCCACTAGAGACAGAGTGACTCTGATGGACCCCTCCCTCCCTCCCCACTAGAGACAGAGTGACTCTGATGGACCCCCCCTCCCTCCCCACTAGAGACAGAGTGACTCTGATGGACCCCCCCCCCCCTCCCCACTAGAGACAGAGTGACTCTGATGGACCCCCTCCCTCCCTCCCCACTAGAGACAGAGTGACTCTGATGGACCCCTCCCTCCCCCCACTAGAGACAGAGTGACTCTGATGGACCCCTCCCTCCCTCCCCACTAGAGACAGAGTGACTCTGATGGACCCCCTCCCTCCCTCCCCACTAGAGACAGAGTGACTCTGATGGACCCCTCCCTCCCTCCCCACTAGAGACAGAGTGACTCTGATGGACCCCTCCCTCCCTCCCCACTAGAGACAGAGTGACTCTGATGGACCCCTCCCTCCCTCCCCACTAGAGACAGAGTGACTCTGATGGACCCCCTCCCTCCCTCCCCACTAGAGACAGAGTGACTCTGATGGACCCCTCCCTCCCTCCCCACTAGAGACAGAGTGACTCTGATGGACCCCCTCCCTCCCCACTAGAGACAGAGTGACTCTGATGGACCCCTCCCTCCCTCCCCACTAGAGACAGAGTGACTCTGATGGACCCCTCCCTCCCCCACTAGAGACAGAGTGACTCTGATGGACCCCTCCCTCCCTCCCCACTAGAGACAGAGTGACTCTGATGGACCCCCTCCCCCCCACTAGAGACAGAGTGACTCTGATGGACCCCCTCCCTCCCCACTAGAGACAGAGTGACTCTGATGGACCCCTCCCTCCCTCCCCACTAGAGACAGAGTGACTCTGATGGACCCCCTCCCTCCCTCCCCACTAGAGACAGAGTGACTCTGATGGACCCCTCCCCCTCCCCACTAGAGACAGAGTGACTCTGATGGACCCCCTCCCCTCCCTCCCCACTAGAGACAGAGTGACTCTGATGGACCCCTCCCTCCCTCCCCACTAGAGACAGAGTGACTCTGATTGACCCCTCCCTCCCCACTAGAGACAGAGTGACTCTGATGGACCACTCCCTCCCTCCCCACTAGAGACAGAGTGACTCTGATGGACCCCTCCCTCCCCACTAGAGACAGAGTGACTCTGATGGACCCCTCCCTCCCCACTAGAGACAGAGTGACTCTGATGGACCCCTCCCTCTCCACTAGAGACAGAGTGACTCTGATGGACCCCTCCCTCCCCACTAGAGACAGAGTGACTCTGATGGACCCCCTCCCTCCCCACTAGA
>NC_060191.1:67573294-67578294 GCF_021184085.1 Oncorhynchus gorbuscha | reverse complement strand
TGTTCACCATAGCAACACCCACCTGTAGCACGCGCTCCTGCAGGTACATTGCACTGGTCACCCCCAAAGCCAACACTTACTTTGACCGCCTTTCCTTCCAGTTCTCTGCTGCCAATGACTGGAACGAATTGCAAAAATCTCTGAAGCTGGAGACTTACAGTATATCTCCCTCTCTAATTTTAAGCATCTGCTGTCTGAGCAGCTTACCGATCACCGTACCTGGACACAGCCAATCTGTAAATAGCACAGACAACTACCTCATCCCCATATTGTTATTTATATTTTGCACCCCAGTATCTCTACTTGCACATCTACCACTCCAGTGTTAATTCTAAATTGTAAATATTTTGCCTCGAGGGCCTATTTACTGCCTTACCTCCATAATCTTCTACATTTGCATACACTGTACATAGATTTTTTCTATCGTGTTATTGACTAAGTTTGTTTATGTGTAACTCTGTGTTGTTGTTTTTGTGACACTACTTTTGCTTTATCTTGGCCAGGTCGCAGTTGTAAATGAGAACTTCCTCTCAACTGGCCAAACTGGTGAAAACAAGGGCTAAATATGTATATATATATTTTTTTAAATGTACTAAATAATATATGATTTAGAATGGACCATTATAATGCACCTGTTTTGGAAAACAATTGTAAAAAACACATGTAATCATTGCACTTAAATAGCGAATGAAGGAAGCTTTAGCCATGGTCAACCACCCTCCTCTCCTCATCACAACCACCCTCCTCTCCTCATCACATCCACCCTCCTCTCTCCTCATCACAACCACCCTCCTCTCCTCATCACAAACACCCTCCTCTCCTCATCACAACCACCCTCCTCTCCTCATCACAACCACCCTCCTCTCCTCATCACAACCACCCTCCCCTCCTTTCCTACCATCACAACCACCCTCCTCTCCTACCATCACAACCCCCCTCCTCTCCTACCATCACAACCCCCCGTCCTCTCCTACCATCACAACCCCGTCCTCTCCTACCATCACAACTACCTTCCTCTCCTCTCCTACCATCACAACCCCCCTCCTCTCCTCTCCTACCATCACAACCCCTCTCCTTTCCTACCATCACAACCACCCTCCTCTCCTCTCCTACCATCACAACCACCCTCCTCTCCTTTCCTACCATCACAACCACCCTCCTCTCCTCTCCTACCATCACAACCACCCTCCTCTCCTACCATCACAACCACCCTCCTCTCCTCTCCTACCATCACAACCACCCTCCTCTCCTCTCCTACCATCACAACCACCCTCCTCTCCTACCATCACCCACCCTCCTCTCCTCTCCTACCATCACAACCACCCTCCTCTCCTCTCCTACCATCACAACCACCCTCCTCTCCTACCATCCAACCCCCTCCTCTCCTACCATCACAACCACCCTCCTCTCCTCTCCTACCATCACAACCACCCTCCTCTCCTACCATCACAACCACCCTCCTCTCCTCTCCTACCATCACAACCCCCTCCTCTCCTACCTACCATCACAACCACCCTCCTCTCCTCTCCTACCATCACAACCACCCTCCTCTCCTCTCCTACCATCACAACCACCCTCCTCTCCTCTCCTACTATCACAACCACCCTCCTCTCCTCTCCTCTCCTCTCCTACCATCACAACCCCCTCCTCTCCTTTCCTACCATCACAACCACCCTCCTCCCTCTCCTACCATCACAACCCCGTCCTCTCCTACCATCACAACCCCCTCCTCTCCTCTCCTACCATCACAACCACCCTCCTCTCCTCTCCTCTCCTACCATCACAACCACCCTCCTCTCCTCTCCTACCATCACAACCCCCTCCTCTCCTCTCCTACTATCACAACCACCCTCCTCTCTCCTCTCCTCTCCTACCATCACAACCACCCTCCTCTCCTCTCCTCTCCTCTCCTACCATCACAACCCCCCTCCTCTCCTTTCCTACCATCACAACCACCCTCCCTCTCCCCTCCTACCATCACAACCCCCTCCTCCCTACCATCACAACCCCCTCCTCTCCTCTCCTACTATCACAACCACCCTCCTCTCCTCTCCTACCATCACAACCACCCTCCTCTCCTCTCCTCTCCTACCATCACAACCCCCTCCTCTCCTCTCCTACTATCACAACCACCCTCCTCTCCTCTCCTCTCCTCTCCTACCATCACAACCCCCTCCTCTCTCTCCTACTATCACAACCACCCTCCTCTCCTCTCCTCTCCTACCATCACAACCACCCTCCTCTCCTCTCCTACCATCACAACCCCCCTCCTCTCCTTTCCTACCATCACAACCACCCTCCCTCTCCTCTCCTACCATCACAACCACCCTCCTCTCCTCTCCTCTCCTACCATCACAACCACCCTCCTCTCCTACCATCACAACCCCCTCCTCTCCTCTCCTACCATCACAACCCCCTCCTCTCCTCTCCTACCATCACAACCACCCTCCTCTCCTCCTACCATCACAACCCCGTCCTCTCCTACCATCACAACCACCCTCCTCTCCTCTCCTACCATCACAACCCCGTCCTCTCCTACCATCACAACCACCCTCCTCTCCTACCATCACAACCACCCTCCTCTCCTACCATCACAACCACCCTCCTCTCCTCTCCTACTATCACAACCACCCTCCTCTCCTCTCCTCTCCTACCATCACAACCACCCTCCTCTCCTCTCCTACCATCACAACCCCCCTCCTCTCCTCTCCTACCATCACAACCACCCTCCTCTCCTCTCCTACTATCACAACCACCCTCCTCTCCTCTCCTCTCCTACTATCACAACCACCCTCCTCTCCTCTCCTACTATCACAACCACCCTCCTCTCCTCTCCTCTCCTACTATCACAACCACCCTCCTCTCCTTTCCTACCATCACAACCACCCTCCTCTCCTTTCCTACCATCACAACCACCCTCCTCTCCTTTCCTACCATCACAACCACCCTCCTCTCCTACCATCACAACCACCCTCCTCTCCTTTCCTACCATCACAACCACCCTCCTCTCCTTTCCTACCATCACAACCACCCTCCTCTCCTCTCCTTTCCTACCATCACAACCACCCTCCTTTCCTACCATCACAACCACACTCCTCTCCTTTCCTACCATCACAACCACCCTCCTCTCCTACCATCACAACCACCCTCCTCTCCTACCATCACAACCACCCTCCTCTCCTCTCCTACCATCACAACCACCCTCCTCTCCTCTCCTACCATCACAACCACCCTCCTCTCCTACCATCACAACCACCCTCCTCTCCTACCATCACAACCACCCTCCTCTCCTACCATCACAACCACCCTCCTCTCCTCTCCTACCATCACAACCACCCTCCTCTCCTCTCCTACCATCACAACCACCCTCCTCTCCTACCATCACAACCACCCTCCTCTCCTCTCCTACCATCACAACCACCCTCCTCTCCTCTCCTACTATCACAACCACCCTCCTCTCCTCTCCTCTCCTCTCCTACCATCACAACCCCCCTCCTCTCCTTTCCTACCATCACAACCACCCTCCTCTCCTCTCCTACCATCACAACCCCGTCCTCTCCTACCATCACAACCCCCTCCTCTCCTCTCCTACCATCACAACCACCCTCCTCTCCTCTCCTCTCCTACCATCACAACCACCCTCCTCTCCTCTCCTACCATCACAACCCCCTCCTCTCCTCTCCTACTATCACAACCACCCTCCTCTCCTCTCCTCTCCTCTCCTACCATCACAACCACCCTCCTCTCCTCTCCTCTCCTCTCCTACCATCACAACCCCCCTCCTCTCCTTTCCTACCATCACAACCACCCTCCCCTCTCCTACCATCACAACCCCCCTCCTCTCCTTTCCTACCATCACAACCCCCTCCTCTCCTCTCCTACTATCACAACCACCCTCCTCTCCTCTCCTACCATCACAACCACCCTCCTCTCCTCTCCTCTCCTACCATCACAACCCCCTCCTCTCCTCTCCTACTATCACAACCACCCTCCTCTCCTCTCCTCTCCTCTCCTACCATCACAACCCCCTCCTCTCCTCTCCTACTATCACAACCACCCTCCTCTCCTCTCCTCTCCTACCATCACAACCACCCTCCTCTCCTCTCCTACCATCACAACCCCCTCCTCTCCTTTCCTACCATCACAACCACCCTCCCTCTCCTCTCCTACCATCACAACCACCCTCCTCTCCTCTCCTCTCCTACCATCACAACCACCCTCCTCTCCTACCATCACAACCCCCCTCCTCTCCTCTCCTACCATCCAACCCCCTCCTCCTCTCCTATCACAACCACCCTCCTCTCCTCTCCTACCATCACAACCCCGTCCTCTCCTACCATCACAACCACCCTCCTCTCCTCTCCTACCATCCAACCCCGTCCTCTCCTACCATCACAACCACCCTCCTCTCCTTCACAACCACCCTCCTCTCCTACCATCACAACCACCCTCCTCTCCTCTCCTACTATCACAACCACCCTCCTCTCCTCTCCTCTCCTACCATCACAACCACCCTCCTCTCCTCTCCTACCATCCTCCTCTCCTCTCCTACCATCACAACCACCCTCCTCTCCTCTCCTACTATCACAACCACCCTCCTCTCCTCTCCTCTCCTACTATCACAACCACCCTCCTCTCCTCTCCTACTATCACAACCACCCTCCTCTCCTCTCCTCTCCTACTATCACAACCACCCTCCTCTCCTTTCCTACCATCACAACCACCCTCCTCTCCTTTCCTACCATCACAACCACCCTCCTCTCCTTTCCTACCATCACAACCACCCTCCTCTCCTACCATCACAACCACCCTCCTCTCCTTTCCTACCATCACAACCACCCTCCTCTCCTTTCCTACCATCACAACCACCCTCCTCTCCTCTCCTTTCCTACCATCACAACCACCCTCCTTTCCTACCATCACAACCACACTCCTCTCCTTTCCTACCATCACAACCACCCTCCTCTCCTACCATCACAACCACCCTCCTCTCCTACCAT
>NC_060191.1:67543294-67568294 GCF_021184085.1 Oncorhynchus gorbuscha | reverse complement strand
ATAAATAATCACAACAAACACGGGGGAAACAGAGGGTTAACGAACATGTCATTAGAATGAAAACCCGGTGCGTAGAAAATAAAGACAAAACAAATGGAAAATGAAAGACGGATCAGCGATGGCTAGAAGACCGGCGACGTCGACCGCCGAACACCGCCCGAACAAGGAGAGGGACCGACCTCGGGCGGAAGTCGTGACGTGGACACTACCTGTTATAAAATGGAAATTGCTCACCGTAAATACATGGTGAGAAATACATTGTTCAATTTCAGCAGCAATTTCCATTGAGAAATGATCAGTCTGAAGCCATGGGTTTCACAGCCCTATAATAATGATACAAGTTACATCAGCTTAAAAAATGGTTTATTTACAACCTTTGGGGTATAGCACGTTAGGAAAAGTGGTATAGGAGTGTCCGAACATATTTAAGCTCAGTCTTCGCACAATGAGAAAAAGAGGGGCCTGGCTTCGTCCTTCATGACTGGGAAAGGACTTGATTCTAGGCTGTAGAAAATCCTCCATCCATCTCATTAGATCAGAACATGTTGGATCAGCAGTGATTCATATGACAGGTTTGCAGCCTAAAATAAGGATAGTTGTGTTTTGCTGCATGACACACTTACAGGTCCATTGGAAATATTTCCCATCAATTTACACACAATACCCAATAATGACAACGTAAAAACAGGCTTTCAGAAATTTTTACAAATGTATTCAAAATAGAAAACTTAAATAGCACATTTACATAAGTATGTGATACATGCAGCACCTTTTGCAGCGATTACAATCTCCTTGGGTATGACGCTACAAGCATGGCACACCTGTATTTGGGGAGTTTCTCCAATTCTTCTCTGCAAAAACTCTCATGCTCTGTCAGGTTGGATGGGGAGCATCGCTGCACAGAAATTTTCAGGTCTCTCCAGAGATGTTCGATTGGGTTCAAGTCCGGGTTCTGGCTGAGCCACTCAAGGACATTCAGAGACTTGTCCTGAAGCCACTCCTGCATTTTATTGGCTGTGTGCTTAGGGTCGCTGTCCTATTGGAAGGTGAACCTTCGCCCCAGTCTGAGGTCCTGAGCGTTCTGGAGCACATTAATTAAGCACAGAAATCCACAAAATCTGCTGAAATACTTTTTGTACATATTTGGAGGAATTGAGTTTGAGATTGTGCTGAGATGTTAAACATGTTAATAATACACTATACATGTGGATGAGAGACAGAGATAGGGAGGGGAGAGTCAGGGAGGGAGAGTCAGGGAGGGAGAGTCAGAGAGGGAGAGTCAGGGAGGGAGAGTCAGGGAGGGGAGAGTCAGGGAGGGGAGAGTCAGGGAGGGAGAGTCAGGGAGGGGAGAGTCAGGGAGGGAGAGGCAGGGAGGGAGAGTCAGGGAGGGGGAGAGTCAGGGAGGGGAGAGTCAGGGAGGGAGAGTCAGGGAGGGGAGAGTCAGGGAGGGAGAGGCAGGGAGGGAGAGTCAGGGAGGGAGAGTCAGGGAGGGAGAGTCAGGGAGGGAGAGTCAGGGAGGGAGAGTCAGGGAGGGAGAGTCAGGGAGGGGGAGAGTCAGGGAGGGGGGAGAGTCAGGGAGGGAGAGTCAGGGAGGGAGAGTCAGGGAGGGAGAGTCAGGGAGGGAGAGTCAGGGAGGGAGAGTCAGGGAGGGAGAGTCAGGGAGGGAGAGTCAGGGGGAGGGAGAGTCAGGGAGGGAGAGTCAGGGAGGGAGAGTCAGGGAGGGAGAGTCAGGGAGGGAGAGTCAGGGGGAGGGGGAGGGAGAGTCAGGGAGGGAGAGTCAGGGAGGGGAGAGTCAGGGAGGGAGAGTCAGGGAGGGAGAGTCAGGGAGGGAGAGTCAGGGAGGAGAGGGAGAGTCAGGGAGGGAGAGTCAGGGAGGGGAGAGTCAGGGAGGGAGGGGGAGAGAGTCAGGGAGGGAGAGTCAGGGAGGGGGAGAGTCAGGGAGGGAGAGTCAGGGGGAGGGGGAGAGTCAGGGAGGGAGAGTCAGGGAGGGAGAGTCAGGGAGGGAGAGTCAGGGAGAGTCAGGGAGGGGAGAGGGGGGAGAGTCAGGGAGGGAGAGTCAGGGAGGGAGAGTCAGGGAGGGAGAGTCAGGAGGGAGGTCAGGAGGGAGAGTCAGGGGGAGGGGAGAGTCAGGGAGGGAGAGTCAGGGAGGGAGAGTCAGGGAGGGAGAGTCAGGGAGGGGAGAGTCAGGGAGGGAGAGTCAGGGAGGGAGAGTCAGGGAGGGAGAGTCAGGGAGGGAGAGTCAGGGAGGGGAGAGTCAGGGAGGGAGAGTCAGGGAGGGAGAGTCAGGGAGGGAGAGTCAGGGAGGGAGAGTCAGGGAGGGGAGAGTCAGGGAGGGAGAGTCAGGGAGGGGAGAGTCAGGGAGGGAGAGTCAGGGAGGGAGAGTCAGGGAGGGAGAGTCAGGGAGGGAGAGTCAGGGAGGGAGAGTCAGGGAGGGGAGAGTCAGGGGGAGAGTCAGGGAGGGAGAGTCAGGGGGAGGGTCAGGGAGAGTCAGGGAGGGAGAGGGAGGGGAGAGTCAGGGAGGGAGAGAGTCAGGGAGGGAGAGTCAGGGAGGGGAGAGTCAGGGAGGGAGTCAGGGAGGGAGAGTCAGGGAGGGAGAGTCAGGGAGGGGAGAGTCAGGGAGGGAGAGTCAGGGAGGGAGAGTCAGGGAGGGAGAGTCAGGGAGGGAGAGTCAGGGAGGGAGAGTCAGGGAGGGAGAGTCAGGGAGGGAGAGTCAGGGAGGGAGAGTCAGGGAGGGAGAGAGTCAGGGAGGGAGAGTCAGGGAGGGAGAGTCAGGGAGGGAGAGTCAGGGAGGGGAGAGTCAGGGAGGGAGAGTCAGGGAGGGGAGGGAGAGTCAGGAGGGAGAGGGGAGGGAGAGTCAGGGGGAGAGTCAGGGAGGGAGAGTCAGGGAGGGGAGAGTCAGGAGGGAGAGTCAGGGAGGGAGAGTCAGGGAGGGAGAGTCAGGGAGGGAGAGTCAGGGAGGGAGAGTCAGGGAGGGAGAGTCAGGGAGGGAGAGTCAGGGAGGGAGAGTCAGGGAGGGAGGAGGGAGGGAGAGTCAGGGAGGGAGAGTCAGGAGGGAGAGTCAGGGAGGGAGAGTCAGGGAGGGAGAGTCAGGGAGGGAGAGTCAGGGAGGGAGAGTCAGGGAGGGAGAGTCAGGGAGGGAGAGTCAGGGGGAGAGGGGAGAGTCAGGGAGGGAGAGTCAGGAGGGAGAGTCAGGGAGGGAGAGTCAGGAGAGGGAGAGGATCAGGGGGAGAGGGAGAGTCAGGGAGGGAGAGTCAGGGAGGGAGAGTCAGGGAGGGAGAGTCAGGGAGGGAGAGTCAGGGGGAGAGTCAGGGAGGGAGAGTCAGGGAGGGAGAGTCAGGGAGGGGAGAGTCAGGAGGGAGAGTCAGGGAGGGAGAGTCAGGGAGGGAGAGTCAGGGAGGGAGAGTCAGGGAGGGGAGAGTCAGGGAGGGAGAGTCAGGGAGGGAGAGTCAGGGAGGGAGAGTCAGGGAGGGGAGAGTCAGGGAGGGAGAGTCAGGGAGGGGAGAGTCAGGGAGGGAGAGTCAGGGAGGGAGAGTCAGGGAGGGAGAGTCAGGGAGAGGAGAGAGTCAGGGAGGGAGAGTCAGGGAGGGAGAGTCAGGGAGGGAGAGTCAGGGAGGGAGAGTCAGGGAGGGAGAGTCAGGGAGGGAGAGTCAGGGAGGGAGAGTCAGGGAGGGAGAGTCAGGGAGGGAGAGTCAGGGAGGGAGAGTCAGGAGGGGAGAGTCAGGAGGGAGAGTCAGGAGGGGAGAGTCAGGGAGGGAGAGTCAGGGAGGGAGAGTCAGGGAGGGAGAGTCAGGGAGGGAGAGTCAGGGAGGGAGAGTCAGGGGGGAGAGGGGGGAGAGTCAGGGAGGGAGAGTCAGGGAGGGAGAGTCAGGGAGGGAGAGTCAGGGAGGGAGAGGGAGAGTCAGGGAGGGGAGAGTCAGGGAGGGGAGAGTCAGGGAGGGAGAGTCAGGGAGGGAGAGTCAGGGAGGGGGAGGGAGAGTCAGGGAGGGGAGAGTCAGGGAGGGAGAGTCAGGGAGGGAGAGTCAGGGAGGGAGAGTCAGGAGGGAGAGTCAGGGAGGGAGAGAGTCAGGGAGGGAGAGTCAGGGGGAGAGTCAGGAGTCAGGAGGGGAGAGTCAGGGGGGGAGAGTCAGGGAGGGAGAGTCAGGGAGGGAGAGTCAGGGAGGGAGAGTCAGGGAGGGGAGAGTCAGGGAGGGAGAGTCAGGGAGAGTCAGGGGAGAGGGAGAGTCAGGGAGGGAGAGTCAGGGAGGGAGAGTCAGGGAGGGAGAGTCAGGAGGGAGAGTCAGGGAGGGAGAGTCAGGGAGGGAGAGTCAGGGAGGGAGAGTCAGGGAGGGAGAGTCAGGAGGGAGAGTCAGGGAGGGAGAGTCAGGGGGAGGGAGAGTCAGGGAGGGAGAGTCAGGGGAGGAGTCAGGGAGAGGGAGAGTCAGGGAGGGGAGAGTCAGGGAGGGAGAGTCAGGGAGGGAGAGTCAGGGAGGGGAGAGTCAGGGAGGGAGAGTCAGGGAGGGAGAGTCAGGGAGGGAGAGTCAGGGAGAGTCAGGAGGGGGGAGAGTCAGGGAGGGAGAGTCAGGGAGGGAGAGTCAGGGAGGGAGAGTCAGGGAGGGAGAGTCAGGGGGAGAGTCAGGGAGGGAGAGTCAGGGAGGGAGGTCAGGAGGGAGAGTCAGGGAGGGAGAGAGTCAGGGGGAGAGTCAGGGAGGGAGAGTCAGGGAGGGAGAGTCAGGGAGGGAGAGTCAGGGAGGGAGAGTCAGGGAGGGAGAGTCAGGGAGGGAGAGTCAGGGAGGGAGAGTCAGGGAGGGAGAGTCAGGGAGGGAGAGTCAGGAGGGAGAGTCAGGGAGGGAGAGTCAGGGAGAGGGGGAGGGAGAGTCAGGGAGGGAGAGTCAGGGAGGGGAGAGTCAGGGAGGGAGAGTCAGGGAGGGAGAGTCAGGGAGGGGAGAGTCAGGGAGGGAGAGTCAGGGAGGGAGAGTCAGGGAGGGAGAGTCAGGAGGGAGAGTCAGGGAGGGAGAGAGGAGGGAGAGTCAGGGGGAGGGGAGAGTCAGGGAGGGAGAGTCAGGGAGGGAGAGTCAGGGAGGGAGAGTCAGGGAGGGAGAGTCAGGAGGGAGAGTCAGGGAGGGAGAGTCAGGGAGGTCAGGAGGGAGAGTCAGGGAGGGAGAGTCAGGGAGGGGAGAGTCAGGGAGGGAGAGTCAGGGAGGGAGAGTCAGGGAGGGGAGAGTCAGGGAGGGAGAGTCAGGGAGGGAGAGTCAGGGAGGGAGAGTCAGGGAGGGAGAGTCAGGGAGGGAGAGTCAGGGGGAGGGGGAGAGTCAGGGAGGGAGAGTCAGGGGGAGGGAGAGTCAGGGAGGGGAGAGGGAGAGTCAGGGAGGGAGAGTCAGGAGGGAGAGTCAGGGAGGGAGAGTCAGGGAGGGAGAGTCAGGGGGAGGGGAGGGAGAGTCAGGGGGAGAGGAGGGGAGAGTCAGGGAGGGAGAGTCAGGGAGGGAGAGTCAGGGAGGGAGTCAGGGAGGGAGAGTCAGGGAGGGAGAGTCAGGGAGGGAGAGTCAGGGAGGGAGAGTCAGGGAGGGAGAGTCAGGGAGGGAGAGTCAGGGAGGGAGAGTCAGGGAGGGGAGAGAGTCAGGGAGGGAGAGTCAGGGAGGGAGAGTCAGGGAGGGAGAGTCAGGGAGGGAGAGTCAGGGAGGGAGAGTCAGGGAGGGAGTCAGGAGGGAGAGTCAGGGAGGGAGAGTCAGGGAGGGAGAGTCAGGGAGGGAGAGTCAGGGAGGGAGAGTCAGGGAGGGAGAGTCAGTGAGGGAGAGGCAGGGAGGGGAGAGTCAGGGAGGGAGAGTCAGGGAGGGAGAGTCAGGGAGGGAGAGTCAGAGAGGGAGAGTCAGTGAGGGAGAGGCAGTGAGGGAGAGTCAGTGAGGGAGAGTCAGGGAGGGGAGAATCAGGGAGGGGAGAGTCAGGGAGGGAGAGTCAGTGAGGGAGAGGCAGTGAGGGAGAGTCAGTGAGGGAGAGTCAGGGAGGGGAGAATCAGGGAGGGGAGAGTCAGGGAGGGAGAATCAGGGAGGGAGAGGGAGAGTCAGAGAGGGAGAGTCAGGGAGGGGAGAGTCAGTGAGGGAGAGTCAGGGAGGGGAGAGTCAGTGAGGGAGAGGGAGAGTCAGAGAGGGAGAGTCAGGGAGGGAGAGTCAGGGAGGGAGAGTCAGGGAGGGAGAGTCAGGGAGGGAGAGTCAGGGAGGGAGAGTCAGGGAGGGAGAGTCAGGGAGGGAGAGTCAGGGAGGGAGAGTCAGGGGGAGGGGAGAGTCAGGGAGGAGAGTCAGGGAGGGAGAGTCAGGGGGAGAGGGAGGGAGAGTCAGGGAGGGAGAGTCAGGGAGAGTCAGGAGGGAGTCAGGGAGGGGAGAGTCAGGGAGGGAGAGTCAGGGAGGGAGAGTCAGGGAGGGAGAGTCAGGGAGGGAGAGTCAGGGAGGGAGAGTCAGGAGGGAGGGGAGGGAGAGTCAGGGAGGGAGAGTCAGGGAGGGAGAGTCAGGGAGGGAGAGTCAGGAGGGAGAGTCAGGGAGGGAGAGTCAGGGAGGGAGAGAGTCAGGGAGGGAGAGTCAGGGAGGGAGAGTCAGGGAGGGAGAGTCAGGGAGGGAGAGTCAGGGAGGGAGAGTCAGGGAGGGAGAGTCAGGGAGGGGGGAGAGTCAGGGAGGGAGAGTCAGGAGGGAGAGTCAGGAGGGAGGGGGAGGGAGAGTCAGGGAGGGGAGAGAGTCAGGGAGGGAGAGTCAGGGAGGGAGAGTCAGGGAGGGGAGAGTCAGGGAGGGAGAGTCAGGGAGAGTCAGGGAGGGAGAGTCAGGGAGGGAGAGTCAGGGAGGGAGAGTCAGGGAGGGAGAGTCAGGGAGGGAGAGAGTCAGGGAGGGAGAGTCAGGGAGGGAGAGTCAGGGAGGGGAGAGTCAGGGAGGGAGAGTCAGGGAGGGAGAGTCAGGGAGGGAGAGTCAGGGAGGGAGAGTCAGGGAGGGAGAGTCAGGGAGGGAGAGTCAGGGAGGGAGAGTCAGGGAGGGAGAGTCAGGAGGGAGAGTCAGGGAGGGAGAGTCAGGGAGGGAGAGTCAGGGAGGGAGAGTCAGGGAGGGAGAGTCAGGGAGGGAGAGTCAGGGAGGGAGAGTCAGGGAGGGGAGAGTCAGGGAGGGAGAGTCAGGGAGGGAGAGTCAGGGAGGGAGAGTCAGGAGGGGAGAGTCAGGGAGGGAGAGTCAGGGAGGGAGAGTCAGGGAGGGAGAGTCAGGGAGGGGAGAGTCAGGGAGGGAGAGTCAGGGAGGGAGAGTCAGGGAGGGAGAGTCAGGGAGGGAGAGTCAGGGAGGGAGAGTCAGGGAGGGAGAGGGAGAGTCAGGAGGGAGAGTCAGGGAGGGAGAGTCAGGGAGGGAGAGTCAGGGAGGGAGAGTCAGGGAGGGAGAGTCAGGGGAGGGAGGGAGAGTCAGGGAGGGAGAGTCAGGGAGGGAGAGTCAGGAGGGAGAGTCAGGGAGGGAGAGTCAGGGAGGGAGAGAGTCAGGGAGGGAGAGTCAGGGGGGGAGAGTCAGGGAGGGAGAGTCAGGGAGGGAGAGTCAGGGAGGGAGAGTCAGGGAGGGAGAGTCAGGGGGGGGAGTCAGAGAGGGGAGAGTCAGGAGGGAGAGTCAGGGAGGGAGAGTCAGGGAGGGAGAGGGAGGGAGAGTCAGGGAGGGAGAGTCAGGGAGGGAGAGTCAGGGAGGGAGAGTCAGGGAGGGAGAGTCAGGGAGGGAGAGTCAGGGAGGGAGAGTCAGGGAGGGAGAGTCAGGGAGGGAGAGTCAGGGAGGGAGAGTCAGGGAGGGGAGAGTCAGGGAGGGAGAGTCAGGGAGGGAGAGTCAGGAGGGAGAGTCAGGGAGGGAGAGTCAGGGAGGGAGAGTCAGGGAGGGAGAGTCAGGGAGGGAGAGTCAGGGAGGGGAGGGAGTCAGGGAGGGAGAGTCAGGGAGGGAGAGTCAGGGAGGGAGAGTCAGGGAGGGAGAGTCAGGGAGGGAGAGTCAGGAGGGAGAGTCAGGGAGGGAGAGTCAGGAGGGAGAGTCAGGGAGGGAGAGTCAGGGAGGGAGAGTCAGGGAGGGAGAGTCAGGGAGGGAGAGTCAGGGAGGGAGAGTCAGGGAGGGAGAGTCAGGGAGGGAGAGTCAGGGAGGGAGAGTCAGGGAGGGAGAGTCAGGGAGGGAGAGTCAGGGAGGGAGAGTCAGGGAGGGAGAGTCAGGAGGGAGAGTCAGGGAGGGAGAGTCAGGGAGGGAGAGTCAGGGAGGGAGAGTCAGGGAGGGAGAGTCAGGGGAGGGGGAGGGAGAGTCAGGGAGGGAGAGAGTCAGGGAGGGAGAGTCAGGGAGGGAGAGTCAGGGAGGGAGAGTCAGGGAGGGAGAGTCAGGGAGGGAGAGTCAGGGAGGGAGAGTCAGGGAGGGAGAGTCAGGGAGGGAGAGTCAGGGAGGGGAGAGTCAGGGAGGGAGAGTCAGGGAGGGGAGAGTCAGGGAGGGAGAGTCAGGGAGGGAGAGTCAGGGAGGGAGAGTCAGGGAGGGAGAGTCAGGGAGGGAGAGTCAGGGAGGGAGAGTCAGGGAGGGAGAGTCAGGGAGGGAGAGTCAGGGAGGGAGAGTCAGGGAGGGAGAGTCAGGGAGGGGGAGAGTCAGGGAGGGAGAGTCAGGGAGGGAGAGTCAGGGAGGGGAGAGTCAGGGAGGGAGAGTCAGGGAGGGAGAGTCAGGGAGGGAGAGTCAGGGAGGGAGAGTCAGGGAGGGAGAGTCAGGAGGGAGAGTCAGGAGGGAGAGTCAGGGAGGGAGAGTCAGGGAGGGAGAGTCAGGGAGGGAGAGTCAGGGAGGGAGAGTCAGGGAGGGAGAGTCAGGGAGGGAGAGTCAGGGAGGGGAGAGTCAGGAGGGGAGAGTCAGGGAGGGAGAGTCAGGGAGGGAGAGTCAGGGAGAGGGAGAGTCAGGGAGGGAGAGTCAGGGAGGGAGAGTCAGGGAGGGAGAGGGGAGAGTCAGGGAGGGAGAGTCAGGGAGGGAGAGTCAGGGAGGGAGAGTCAGGGAGGGAGAGTCAGGGAGGGAGAGTCAGGGAGGGAGAGTCAGGGAGGGGAGAGTCAGGGAGGGAGAGTCAGGGAGGGAGAGTCAGGGAGGGAGAGTCAGGGAGGGGAGAGTCAGGGAGGGAGAGTCAGGGAGGGAGAGTCAGGAGGGAGAGTCAGGGAGGGAGAGAGTCAGGGAGGGAGAGTCAGGGAGGGAGAGTCAGGGAGGGGAGAGTCAGGGAGGGAGAGTCAGGGAGGGAGAGTCAGGGAGGGAGAGTCAGGGAGGGAGAGTCAGGGAGGGAGAGTCAGGGAGGGAGAGTCAGGGAGGGAGAGTCAGGAGGGAGAGTCAGGGAGGGAGAGTCAGGGAGGGAGAGTCAGGGAGGGAGAGTCAGGGAGGGAGAGTCAGGGAGGGAGAGTCAGGGAGGGAGAGTCAGGGAGGGAGAGTCAGGGAGGGAGAGTCAGGAGTCAGGGAGGGAGAGTCAGGGAGGGAGAGTCAGGGAGGGAGAGAGGGAGAGTCAGGGAGGGGAGAGTCAGGGAGGGGAGAGTCAGGGAGGGAGAGTCAGGGAGGGAGAGTCAGGGAGGGAGAGTCAGGGAGGGAGAGTCAGGGAGGGGAGAGTCAGGGAGGGAGAGTCAGGGAGGGAGAGTCAGGGAGGGAGAGTCAGGGAGGGGAGAGTCAGGGGAGAGTCAGGAGGGAGAGTCAGGGAGGGAGAGTCAGGGAGGGGAGAGTCAGGGAGGGAGAGTCAGGGAGGGAGAGTCAGGGAGGGAGAGTCAGGGAGGGAGAGTCAGGGAGGGAGAGTCAGGGAGGGAGAGTCAGGGGAGAGTCAGGGGAGAGTCAGGGAGGGAGAGTCAGGGAGGGAGAGTCAGGGAGGGAGAGTCAGGGAGGGAGAGTCAGGGAGGGAGAGTCAGGGAGGGAGAGTCAGGGAGGGAGAGTCAGGGGAGGGAGAGTCAGGGAGGGAGAGTCAGGGAGGGAGAGTCAGGGAGGGAGAGGGAGGGAGAGTCAGGGAGGGAGAGTCAGGGAGGGGAGAGTCAGGGAGGGAGAGTCAGGAGGGAGAGTCAGGAGGGAGAGTCAGGGAGGGAGAATCAGGGAGGGAGAGTCAGGGAGGGAGAGTCAGGGAGGGAGAGGCAGTGAGGGAGAGTCAGGAGGGAGAGTCAGGGAGGGGAGAGTCAGGGAGGGGAGAGTCAGGGAGGGAGAGTCATCAGGGGAGAGGGAGAGTCAGGGAGGGAGAGTCAGGGGGGAGAGTCAGGGAGGGAGAGTCAGGGAGGGAGAGTCAGGAGGGAGAGGGAGAGTCAGGGGAGGGAGAGTCAGGGAGAGGGAGAGAGGGGAGGGGAGGGAGTCAGGGAGGGAGAGTCAGGGAGGGAGAGTCAGGGAGGGAGGGAGAGTCAGGGAGGGAGAGTCAGGGAGGGAGAGTCAGGGAGGGAGAGTCAGGGGGAGGGAGAGTCAGGGAGGGGAGAGTCAGGGAGGGAGAGTCAGGGAGGGAGAGTCAGGGAGGGAGAGTCAGGGAGGGAGAGTCAGGGAGGGAGAGTCAGGGAGGGAGAGTCAGGGAGGGGAGAGTCAGGGAGGGAGAGTCAGGGAGGGAGAGTCAGGGAGGGAGAGTCAGGGAGGGAGAGTCAGGGAGGGAGAGTCAGGGAGGGAGAGTCAGGGAGGGAGAGTCAGGGAGGGAGAGTCAGGAGGGAGAGTCAGGGAGGGGAGAGTCAGGGAGGGAGAGTCAGGAGGGAGAGTCAGGGAGGGAGAGTCAGGGAGGGAGAGTCAGGGAGGGAGAGTCAGGGAGGGGAGAGTCAGGGAGGGAGAGTCAGGGAGGGAGAGTCAGGAGGGAGTCAGGAGAGTCAGGGAGGGAGAGTCAGGGAGGGAGAGTCAGGGAGGGGAGAGTCAGGGAGGGAGAGTCAGGGAGGGAGAGTCAGGGAGGGAGAGTCAGGGAGGGAGAGTCAGGGAGGGAGAGTCAGGGAGGGAGAGTCAGGGAGGGAGAGTCAGGGAGGGAGAGTCAGGGAGGGAGAGTCAGGGAGGGAGAGTCAGGGAGGGAGAGTCAGGGAGGGGAGAGTCAGGGAGGGAGAATCAGGGAGGGAGAGGGAGAGTCAGAGAGGGAGAGTCAGGGAGGGGAGAGTCAGGGAGGGAGAGTCAGGGAGGGGAGAGTCAGTGAGGGAGAGGGAGAGTCAGAGAGGGAGAGTCAGGGAGGGAGAGTCAGGGAGGGGAGAGTCAGGGAGGGAGAGTCAGGGAGGGAGAGTCAGGGAGGGAGAGTCAGGGAGGGAGAGTCAGGGAGGGAGAGTCAGGGAGGGAGAGTCAGGGAGGGAGAGTCAGGGAGGGAGAGTCAGGGAGGGAGAGTCAGGGAGGGAGAGTCAGGGAGGGAGAGTCAGGGAGGGAGAGTCAGGGAGGGAGAGTCAGGGAGGGAGAGAGTCAGGGAGGGAGAGTCAGGGAGGGAGAGTCAGGGAGGGAGAGTCAGGGAGGGAGAGTCAGGGAGGGAGAGTCAGGGAGGGAGAGTCAGGGAGGGGAGAGTCAGGGAGGGAGAGTCAGGGAGGGAGAGTCAGGGAGGGAGAATCAGGGAGGGAGAGTCAGGGAGGGAGAGTCAGGGAGGGAGAGTCAGGGAGGGAGAGTCAGGGAGGGAGAGTCAGGGAGGGAGAGTCAGGGAGGGAGAGTCAGGGAGGGAGAGTCAGGGAGGGAGAGTCAGGGAGGGAGAGTCAGGGAGGGAGAGTCAGGGAGGGAGAGTCAGGGAGGGAGAGTCAGGGAGGGAGAGTCAGGGAGGGAGAGTCAGGGAGGGAGAGTCAGGGAGGGAGAGTCAGGGAGGGAGAGTCAGGGAGGGAGAGTCAGGGAGGGAGAGTCAGGGAGGGAGAGAGGGAGGGAGGGGAGGGAGTCAGGGAGGGAGAGTCAGGGAGGGAGAGTCAGGGAGGGGAGAGTCAGGGAGGGAGGGCAGGGAGGGAGAGTCAGGGAGGGAGAGGGAGAGTCAGGGAGGGAGAGTCAGGGAGGGAGAGTCAGGGAGGGAGAGTCAGGGAGGGAGAGTCAGGGAGGGAGAGTCAGGGAGGGAGAGTCAGGAGGGAGAGTCAGGGAGGGGAGAGTCAGGGAGGGAGAGTCAGGGAGGGAGAGTCAGGGAGGGAGAGTCAGGGAGGGAGAGTCAGGGAGGGAGAGTCAGGGAGGGAGAGTCAGGGAGGGAGAGTCAGGGAGGGAGAGTCAGGGAGGGAGAGTCAGGGAGGGAGAGTCAGTGAGGGAGAGGCAGGAGGGGAGAGTCAGGGAGGGAGAGTCAGGGAGGGGAGAGTCAGGGAGGGAGAGTCAGGGAGGGAGAGTCAGGGAGGGAGAGAGGGAGAGTCAGGGAGAGGGAGAGTCAGGGAGGGAGAGTCAGGAGGGAGAGTCAGGGAGGGAGAGTCAGGGAGGGAGAGGGAGAGTCAGGAGGGAGAGTCAGGGAGGGAGAGTCAGGGAGGGGAGAGTCAGTGAGGGAGAGTCAGGGAGGGGAGAGTCAGTGAGGGAGAGTCAGGGAGGGGAGAGTCAGGGGAGAGTCAGGGAGGGAGAGTCAGGAGGGAGAGTCAGGAGGGAGAGTCAGGGAGGGAGAATCAGGGAGGGAGAGGGAGAGTCAGAGAGGAGAGTCAGGGAGGGAGAGTCAGGGAGGGAGAGACAGGAAGGGGAGAGTCAGGGAGGGAGAGAGTCAGGAGGGAGAGTCAGAGGGGAGAGTCAGAGAGGGAGGGAGTCAGGAGGGAGAGTCAGGGAGGGGAGGGAGAGTCAGGGAGGGAGAGTCAGGGAGGGAGAGTCAGGGAGGGAGAGTCAGGGAGGGAGAGTCAGGGAGGGAGAGTCAAAGAGGGGAGAGTCAGGGAGGGAGAGTCAGGGAGGGGAGAGTCAGGGAGGAGTCAGAGAGTCAGGGAGGGAGAGTCAGGGAGGGAGAGTCAGGGAGGGAGAGTCAGGGAGGGAGAGTCAGGGGGAGGTCAGGGAGGGAGAGTCAGGAGGGAGAGTCAGGGAGGGAGAGTCAGGGAGGGAGAGTCAGGAGGGAGAGTCAGGAGGGGGGAGAGTCAGGGAGGGAGAGTCAGGGAGGGAGAGTCAGGGAGGGAGAGTCAGGGAGGGAGAGTCAGGGAGGGAGAGTCAGGGAGGGAGAGTCAGGGAGGGAGAGTCAGGAGGGAGAGTCAGGGAGGGCAGAGTCAGGGAGGGAGAGTCAGGGAGGGAGAGTCAGGGAGGGGAGAGTCAGGGAGGGAGAGTCAGGGAGGGAGAGTCAGGAGGGAGAGTCAGGGAGGGGAGAGTCAGGAGGGAGAGGGAGAGTCAGAGAGGGAGAGTCAGGGAGGGAGAGTCAGGGAGGGAGAGTCAGTGAGGGAGAGTCAGGGAGGGAGAGTCAGGAGGGAGAGTCAGGGAGGGGAGAGTCAGGGAGGGAGAGTCAGGGAGGGAGAGTCAGGGAGGGAGAGTCAGGAGGGAGAATCAGGGAGGGAGAGGGAGAGTCAGGGAGGGAGAGTCAGGGAGGGAGAGTCAGGGAGGGGAGTCAGGGAGGGGAGAGTCAGGGAGGGAGAGGGAGAGTCAGGGAGGGAGAGTCAGGGAGGGAGAGTCAGGGAGGGAGAGTCAGGGAGGGAGAGTCAGGAGAGGGAGAGTCAGAGAGGGAGGGAGAGTCAGGGAGGGAGAGTCAGGGAGGGAGAGTCAGGGAGGGAGAGTCAGGAGGGGAGAGTCAGGGAGGGAGAGAGGGAGTCAGAGAGGGAGAGTCAGGGAGGGAGAGTCAGAGAGGGAGAGTCAGGGAGGGAGAGTCAGAGAGGGAGAGTCAGGGAGGGAGAGTCAGGGAGGGAGAGTTGGAGAGGGAGAGTCAGGGAGGGAGGGGAGAGTCAGGGGGAGAGGGAGAGTCAGGGAGGGAGAGTCAGGGAGGGAGAGTCAGGAGGGAGAGTCAGGGAGGGAGAGTCAGAGGGGAGAGTCAGAGAGGGAGAGTCAGGGAGGGAGAGTCAGGGAGGGGAGAGTCAGTGAGGGAGAGTCAGGGAGGGAGAGTCAGTGAGGGAGAGTCAGGGAGGGAGAGTCAGTGAGGGAGAGGCAGGGAGGGAGAGTCAGTGAGGGAGAGTCAGTGAGGGAGAGTCAGGGAGGGAGAGTCAGGAGGGAGAGTTGGAGAGAGTCAGAGAGGGAGAGTCAGGGAGGGAGAGTCAGGAGGGAGAGTCAGGAGGGAGAGTCAGTGAGGGAGAGTCAGGAGGGGAGAGTCAGGGAGAGGCAGGGAGAGTCAGTGAGGGAGGGCAGTGAGGGAAGAATCAGGAGGGAGAGGGGAGGGAGTCAGGGAGGGAGAGGGAGAGTCAGAGAGGGAGAGTCAGGGAGGGAGAGTCAGGAGGAGAGTCAGGGAGGGGAGAGTCAGAGAGGGAGGGGAGAGTCAGGGAGGGAGAGTCAGGGAGGGAGAGTCAGGGAGGGAGAGTCAGTGAGGGGAGAGTCAGGGAGGGAGAGTCAGTGAGGGAGAGTCAGGGAGGGGAGAGTCAGAGGGAGAGGCAGGGAGGGAGAGTCAGGAGGGAGGGGAGGGAGAATCAGGGAGGGAGAGGGAGAGTCAGAGAGGGAGAGTCAGGGAGGGAGAGTCAGGGAGGGGAGTCAGAGGGGAGAGTCAGGGAGGGAGAGGGAGAGTCAGGGAGGGAGAGACAGGAAGGGGAGAGTCAGGGAGGGAGGGAGAGTCAGGGAGGGGAGAGTTGGAGAGGGGAGAGTCAGAGAGGGAGGGAGAGTCAGGGAGGGAGAGTCAGGGAGGGAGAGTCAGGGAGGGAGAGGGAGAGTCAGGGAGGGAGAGGGAGAGTCAGAGAGGGAGAGTCAGGGAGGGAGAGTCAGAGAGGGAGAGTCAGGGAGGGAGAGTCAGAGAGGGGAGAGTCAGGGAGGGAGAGTCAGGGAGGGGAGAGTTGGAGAGGGGAGAGTCAGAGAGGGAAAGGGAGAGTCAGGGAGGGGAGAGTCAAGGAGGGGGAGTCAGGGAGGGGAGAGTCAGAGAGGGATAGTCAGGGAGGGAGAGTCAGAGAGGGAGAGTCAGAGAGGGAGAGTCAGGGAGGGAGAGTCAAGGAGGGGAGAGTCGGAGAGGGGAGAGTCAGAGAGGGAGAGTCAGAGTGGGAGAGGGAGAGTCAGGGAGGGGAGAGTCAAGGAGGGAGAGTCACGGAGGGGAGAGTCAGAGAGGGAGAGGGAGAGTCAGGGAGGGAGAGTCAGAGAGGGGGAGTCAGGGAGGGAGAGTCAGAGAGGGAGAGTCAGGGAGGGAGAGTCAGAGAGGGAAAGTCAGGGAGGGAGGGAGAGTCAGAGAGGGAGAGTCAAAGAGGGAGAGTCAGAGAGGGAGAGTCAGGGAGGGAGAGTCAGGGAGGGAGAGTAAGAGGGGGATAGTTAGGGAGGGAGAGTCAGAGAGAGAGAGTCAGGGAGGGAGATGGAGAGTCAGGAAGGGAGAGTCAGGGAGGGAGAGTCAGAGAGGGAGAGTCAAAGAGGGAGAGTCAGAGAGGGAGAGTCAGAGAGGGAGAGTCAGGGAGGGAGAGTCAAGGAGGGGAGAGTTGGAGAGGGGAGAGTCAGAGAGGGAGAGTCAGGGAGGGAGAGTCAGGGAGGGGAGAGTCAGAGAGGGGAGAGTCAGGGAGGGAGAGTCAGAGAGGGAGAGTCAGGGAGGGAGAGTCAGAGAGGGAGAGTCAGGGAGGGAGAGTCAGAGCGGAAGAGTCAGGGAGGGAGAGAGAGTCAGAGAGGGAGAGTCAAAGAGGGAGAGTCAGAGAGGGAGAGTCAGGGATGGAGAGTCTGGGAGGGAGAGTAAGCGAGGGAGAGTCAGAGAGGGAGAGGGAGAGAGGGAGAGGGAGAGGGAGAGTCAGGAAGGGAGAGTCAGGGAGGGAGATACAGAGAGGGAGAGTCAAAGAGGGAGAGTCAGAGAGGGTGAGTCAGGGAGGGAGAGTCAGAGAGGGGAGAGTCAGATAGGGGAGAGTCAGAGGGGGAGAGGGAGAGTCAGGGAGGGAGAGTTAGGGAGGGGAGGGTCGGGGAGGAAGAGTCAGGGAGGGATAGTCAGAGAGGGAGAGTCAGGGAGGGAGAATCAGGGAGGGAGAGGGAGAGTCAGAGAGGGAGAGTCAGGGAGGGAGAGTCAGGGAGAGGAGTCAGAGGGGAGAGTCAGGGAGGGAGAGGGAGAGTTAGGGAGGGAGAGACAGGAAGGGGAGAGTCAGGGAGGGGAGAGTTGGAGAGGAGAGAGTCAGAGAGGGAGGGAGAGTCAGGGAGGGAGAGTCAGGGAGGGAGTGTCAGGGAGGGAGAGGGAGAGTCAGGGAGGGAGAGTCAGAGAGGGAGAGTCAGGGAGGGAGAGTCAGAGAGGGGAGAGTCAGGGAGGGAGAGTCAGGGAGGGTAGAGTTGGAGAGGGGAGAGTCAGAGAGTTAGAGGGAGAGTCAGGGAGGGGAGAGTCAAGGAGGGAGAGTCAGGGAGGGGAGAGTCAGAGAGGGATAGTCAGGGAGGGAGAGTCAATGAGGGGAGAGTTGGAGAGGGGAGAGTCAGAGAGTGGAGAGTCAAGGAGGGAGAGTCAGGGAGGGGAGAGTCAGAGAGGGAGAGGGAGAGTCAGGGAGGGAGAGTCAGAGAGGGGGGAGAATCAGAGAGGGAGGGAGAGTCAGGGAGGGATAGTCAGACAGGGAGAGTCAGAGAGGGAGAGTCAGGGAGGGAGAGTCAGAGAGGGAAAGTCAGGGAGGGAGAGTCAGAGCGGGAGAGTCAGGGAGGGAGGGAGAGTCAGAGAGGGAGAGTCAAAGAGGGAGAGTCAGAGAGGGAGAGTAAGAGAGGGAGAGTCAAAGAGGGAGAGTCAGAGAGGGAGAGTCAGGGAGGGAGAGTCAGAGAAGGAGCGTCAGGGAGGGAGAGTCAGAGAGGGAGAGTCAGAGAGGGAGAGTCAGGGATGGAGAGTCAGGGAGGGAGAGTAAGAGAGGGAGAGTCAGAGAGGGAGAGGGAGAGTCAGGAAGGGAGCGTCAGGGAGGGAGAGTCAGAGAGGGAGAGTCAAAGAGGAAGAGTCAGAGAGGGAGAGTCAGGGAGGGAGAGTCAGAGAGGGGAGAGTCAGATAGGGGAGAGTCAGAGGGGGAGAGGGAGAGTCAGGGAGGGAGAGTTAGGGAGGGGAGGGTCAGGGAGGAAGAGTCAGGGAGGGGAGAGTCAGGGAGGGATAGTCAGAGAGGGAGAGCCAGGGAGGGAGAGTCAGGGAGGGAGTCAGTCAGAGGGGAGAGTCAGAGAGAGACAGGAAGGGGAGAGTCAGAGAGGGAGAGACAGGAAGGGAGAGGAAGGGAGAGTCAGGGAGGGAGAGTCAGGGAGGGGAGTGTTGGAGAGGGGAGAGTCAGAGGGGAGAGTCAGAGAGGGAGGGAGAGTCAGAGAGGGAGGGAGAGTCAGGGAGGGAGAGGGAGAGTCAGGGAGGGAGAGGGAGAGTCAGGGAGGGAGAGTCAGAGAGGGAGGGAGAGTCAGGGAGGGAGAGGGAGAGTCAGGGAGGGAGAGGGAGAGTCAGGGAGGGGAGAGTCAGAGAGGGAGAGGGAGAGTCAGCGAGGGATAGTCAGAGAGGGACAGTCAGAGAGGGAGAGTCAGGGAAGGGAGAATCAGGGAGGGGAGAGTCAGTGAGGGATAGTCAGGGAGGGGAGAGTCAGTGAGGGAGAGTCAGTGAGGGGAGAGGCAGAGAGGGAGAGTCAGGGAGGGAGAGTCAGGGAGGGAGAGTCAGGGAGGGGAGTCAGAGGGGAGAGTCAGGGAGGGAGAGGGAGAGTCAGGGAGGGAGAGACAGGAAGGGGAGAGTCAGGGAGGGAGAGTCTGGAAGGGAGAGTAAGGCAGGGAGAGTCAGGGAGGGAGAGTCAGGCAGGGAGAGTCAGAGAGGGAGAGTCAAGGAGGGAGAGTCAGAGAGGGAGAGTCAGGGAGGCAGAGTCAGGGAGGCAGAGTCAGGGAGGGAGAGTCAAGGAGGGAGAGTCAGAGAAGGAGAGGGAGGGAGAGTCAGGGAGGGAGAGTCAGGGAGGGAGAGTCAGGGAGGGAGAGTTAGGGAGGGGAGGGTCAGGGAGGAAGAGTCAGGGAGGGGAGAGTCAGGGAGGGATAGTCAGAGAGGGAGAGCCAGGGAGGGAGAGTCAGGGAGGGGAGTCAGAGGGGAGAGTCAGAGAGGGAGGGCGAGTCAGAGAGGGAGAGACAGGAAGGGGAGAGTCAGGGAGGGAGAGACAGGAAGGGGAGAGTGAGGAAGGGAGAGTCAGGGAGGGAGAGTCAGGGAGGGGAGTGTTGGAGAGGGGACAGTCAGAGGGGAGAGTCAGAGAGGGAGGGAGAGTCAGAGAGGGAGGGAGAGTCAGGGAGGGAGAGGGAGAGTCAGGGAGGGAGAGGGAGAGTCAGGGAGGGAGAGTCAGAGAGGGAGAGTCAGGGAGGGGAGAGTCAGAGAGGGAGAGGGAGAGTCAGCGAGGGATAGTCAGAGAGGGACAGTCAGAGAGGGAGAGTCATGGAAGGGAGAATCAGGGAGGGAGAGTCAATGAGGGGAGAGTTGGAGAGGGGAGAGTCAGAGAGTGGAGAGTCAAGGAGTGGAGAGTCAGGGAGGGGAGAGTCAGAGAGGGAGAGGGAGAGAGGGAGAGTCTGGAAGGGAGAGTAAGGGAGGCAGAGTCAGGGAGGGAGAGTCAGAGAGGGAGAGTCTGGAAGGGAGAGTAAGGCAGGGAGAGTCAGGGAGGGAGAGTCAGGGAGGGAGAGTCAGAGAGGGAGAGTCAGGGAGGGAGAGTCAGAGAGGGAGAGTCAGGGAGGGAGAGGGAGAGGGAGAGTCAGGGAGGGAGAGTCAGAGAGGGAGAGTCAAAGAGGGAGAGTCAGGGAGGGAGAGTCAGGGAGGGAGAGTCAGAGAGGAGAGAGTCAGGGAGGGGAGAGTCAGAGAGGGAGAGGGAGAGTCAGGGAGGGAGAGGGAGAGTCAGAGAGGAAGAGTCAGGGAGGGAGAGTCAGAGAGGGACAGTCAGAGAGGGAGAGTCAGGGAGGGGAGAGTCAGGGAGGGAGAGTCAGGGAGGGAGTGTCAGGGAGGGAGATGGAGAGTCAGGGAGGGAGAGGGAGAGTCAGAGAGGAAGAGTCAGGGAGGGAGAGTCAGAGAGGGACAGTCAGGGAGGGGAAAGTCAGAGAGGGGAGAGTCAGAGAGGGAGTGGGAGAGTCTGAGAGGGAGAGTCGGGGAGGGAGATTCATGGAGGGAGAGTCAGAGAGGGAGAGTCAGAGAGGGAGTGGGAGAGGGAGAGTCAGGGAGGAAGAGTCAGGGAGGGAGAGTCAGAGAGGGACAGTCAGAGAGGGAGAGTTAGGGAGGGGAGAGTCAGGGAGGGAGAGTCAGGGAGGGGAACGTCAGAGAGGGGAGAGTCAGAGAGGGAGTGGGAGAGGGAGAGTCAGGGAGGGAGAGTCAGGCAGGGAGAGTCAGGGAGGGAGAGTCTGGGAGGGAGAGTCTGGGAGGGAGAGTCTGGGAGGGAGGGTCAGAGAGGGAGAGTCTGGGAGGGAGAGTCTGGGAGGGAGAGTCTGGGAGGGAGAGTCAGGGAGGGAGAGTCAGAGAGGGAGGGAGAGTCAGAGAGGGAGGGAGAGTCAGAGCGGGTGAGCCAGTGAGGGAGAGTCAGAGAGGGAGAGTCAGGGAGGGAGAGTCAGGGAGGGAGAGTCAGAGAGGGAGAGCCAGGGAGGGAGAGTAAGATAGGGAGAGTCAGGGAGGGAGAGTCAGAGAGGGAGAGTCAGGGAGGGAGAGTCAGGGAGGGAGAGTCAGAGAGGGAGAGTCATGGAGGGAGAGGGAGAGAGGGAGAGTCAGGTAGTGAGAGTCAGGGGGGAGAGTCAGAGAGGGAGGAAGAGTCAGAGACGGAGAGTCAGGGAGGGAGAGGGAGAGTCAGAGAGGAAGAGTCAGGGAGGGAGAGTCAGAGAGGGACAGTCAGAGAGGGAGAGTCAGGGAGGGGAGAGTCAGGGAGGGAGAGTCAGGGAGGGTAACATCAGAGAGGGGAGAGTCAGAGAGGGAGAGTCAGGGAGGGAGGGTCAGGGAGGGAGAGACAGAGAGGGAGAGTCAGAGAGGGAAAGTCAGAGAGGGACAGTCAGAGAGGGAGAGTCAGGGAGGGAGGGAAAGTCAGGGTGGGTGAGGCTGCGAGGGAGAGTCAGGGAGGGATAGTCAGGGAGGGGAGGGTCAGGGAGGGAGAGTCAGGGAGGGGAGTGTCAGAGAGGGAGAGGGAGAGTCAGGGAGGGAGAGTCAGGGAGGGAGAGGGAGAGTCAGGGAGGGAGAGTCAGAGAGGGAGAGTCAGGGAGGGAGAGTCAGAGAGGGAGAGTCAGGGAGGGAGAGTCAGGGAGGGAGAGTCAGGGAGGGAGAGTCAGAGAGGGAGAGTCAGGGAGGGGAGAGTCAGGGAGGGAGAGTCAGGGAGGGAGTGTCAGGGAGGGAGATGGAGAGTCAGGGAGGGAGAGGGAGAGTCAGAGAGGAAGAGTCAGGGAGGGAGAGTCAGAGAGGGACAGTCAGGGAGGGGAAAGTCAGAGAGGGGAGAGTCAGAGAGGGAGTGGGAGAGTCTGAGAGGGAGAGTCGGGGAGGGAGATTCATGGAGGGAGAGTCAGAGAGGGAGAGTCAGAGAGGGAGTGGGAGAGGGAGAGTCAGGGAGGAAGAGTCAGGGAGGGAGAGTCAGAGAGGGACAGTCAGAGAGGGAGAGTTAGGGAGGGGAGAGTCAGGGAGGGAGAGTCAGGGAGGGGAACGTCAGAGAGGGGAGAGTCAGAGAGGGAGTGGGAGAGGGAGAGTCAGGGAGGGAGAGTCAGGCAGGGAGAGTCAGGGAGGGAGAGTCTGGGAGGGAGAGTCTGGGAGGGAGAGTCTGGGAGGGAGGGTCAGAGAGGGAGAGTCTGGGAGGGAGAGTCTGGGAGGGAGAGTCTGGGAGGGAGAGTCAGGGAGGGAGAGTCAGAGAGGGAGGGAGAGTCAGAGAGGGAGGGAGAGTCAGAGCGGGTGAGCCAGTGAGGGAGAGTCAGAGAGGGAGAGTCAGGGAGGGAGAGTCAGGGAGGGAGAGTCAGAGAGGGAGAGCCAGGGAGGGAGAGTAAGATAGGGAGAGTCAGGGAGGGAGAGTCAGAGAGGGAGAGTCAGGGAGGGAGAGTCAGGGAGGGAGAGTCAGAGAGGGAGAGTCATGGAGGGAGAGGGAGAGAGGGAGAGTCAGGTAGTGAGAGTCAGGGGGGAGAGTCAGAGAGGGAGGAAGAGTCAGAGACGGAGAGTCAGGGAGGGAGAGGGAGAGTCAGAGAGGAAGAGTCAGGGAGGGAGAGTCAGAGAGGGACAGTCAGAGAGGGAGAGTCAGGGAGGGGAGAGTCAGGGAGGGAGAGTCAGGGAGGGTAACATCAGAGAGGGGAGAGTCAGAGAGGGAGAGTCAGGGAGGGAGGGTCAGGGAGGGAGAGACAGAGAGGGAGAGTCAGAGAGGGAAAGTCAGAGAGGGACAGTCAGAGAGGGAGAGTCAGGGAGGGAGGGAAAGTCAGGGTGGGTGAGGCTGCGAGGGAGAGTCAGGGAGGGATAGTCAGGGAGGGGAGGGTCAGGGAGGGAGAGTCAGGGAGGGGAGTGTCAGAGAGGGAGAGGGAGAGTCAGGGAGGGGAGAGTCAGGGAGGGAGAGGGAGAGTCAGGGAGGGAGAGTCAGAGAGGGA
Organism: Oncorhynchus gorbuscha; assembly: GCF_021184085.1. NCBI lineage: Eukaryota > Metazoa > Chordata > Actinopteri > Salmoniformes > Salmonidae > Oncorhynchus > Oncorhynchus gorbuscha. The sequence goes on along the minus strand of NC_060191.1, from coordinate 67,546,887 downwards.
GAGTCAGGGAGGGAGAGTCAGAGAGGGAGAGTCAGGGAGGGAGAGTCAGGGAGGGAGAGTCAGGGAGGGAGAGTCAGAGAGGGAGAGTCAAAGAGGGAGAGTCAGAGAGGGAGAGTCAGGGAGGGAGAGTCAGAGAGGAGAGAGTCAGGGAGGGAGAGTCAGAGAGGGAGAGGGAGAGTCAGGGAGTGAGAGGGAGAGTCAGAGAGGAAGAGTCAGGGAGGGAGAGTCAGAGAGGGACAGTCAGAGAGGGAGAGTCAGGGAGGGGAGAGTCAGGGAGGGAGAGTCAGGGAGGGAGTGTCAGGGAGGGAGATGGAGAGTCAGGGAGGGAGAGGGAGAGTCAGAGAGGAAGAGTCAGGGAGGGGAAAGTCAGAGAGGGGAGAGTCAGAGAGGGAGTGGGAGAGTCTGAGAGGGAGAGTCGGGGAGGGAGATTCATGGAGGGAGAGTCAGAGAGGGAGAGTCAGAGAGGGAGTGGGAGAGGGAGAGTCAGGGAGGAAGAGTCAGGGAGGGAGAGTCAGAGAGGGACAGTCAGAGAGGGAGAGTTAGGGAGGGGAGAGTCAGGGAGGGAGAGTCAGGGAGGGGAACGTCAGAGAGGGGAGAGTCAGAGAGGGAGTGGGAGAGGGAGAGTCAGGGAGGGAGAGTCAGGCAGGGAGAGTCAGGGAGGGAGAGTCTGGGAGGGAGAGTCTGGGAGGGAGGGTCAGAGAGGGAGAGTCTGGGAGGGAGAGTCTGGGAGGGAGAGGGGAGGGAGAGTCAGGGAGGGAGATTCAGAGAGGGAGGGAGAGTCAGAGAGGGAGGGAGAGTCAGAGAGGGAGAGTCAGGGAGGGAGAGTCAGAGAGGGAGAGTCAGGGAGGGAGAGTCAGAGAGGGAGAGTCATGGAGGGAGAGGGAGAGAGGGAGAGTCAGGTAGTGAGAGTCAGGGGGGAGAGTCAGAGAGGGAGGAAGAGTCAGAGACGGAGAGTCAGGGAGGGAGAGGGAGAGTCAGAGAGGAAGAGTCAGGGAGGGAGAGTCAGAGAGGGACAGTCAGAGAGGGAGAGTCAGGGAGGGGAGAGTCAGGGAGGGAGAGTCAGGGAGGGTAACATCAGAGAGGGGAGAGTCAGAGAGGGAGAGTCAGGGAGGGAGGGTCAGGGAGGGAGAGACAGAGAGGGAGAGTCAGAGAGGGAAAGTCAGGGAGGGAGAGTCAGAGAGGGAGAGTCAGGGAGAGATTGTCAGAGAGGGGAGAGTCATGGAAGGAGAGTCAGGGAGGGGAGAGTCAGATAGGGGAGAGTCAGGGAGGGAGAGGGAGAGTCAGGGAGGGGAGAGTCAGAGAGGGGAGAGTCAGAGAGGGAGTGGTAGAGGGAGAGGGAGAGTCAGGGAGGGAGAGGGAGAGTCAGGGAGGGAGAGTCAGGGAGGGAGAGTCAGAGAGGGAGGGAGAGTCAGAGAGGGTGAGCCAGTGAGGGAGAGTCAGAGAGGGAGAGTCAGGGAGGGAGAGTCAGGGAGGGAGAGTCAGAGAGGGAGAGCCAGGGAGGGAGAGTAAGATAGGGAGAGTCAGGGAGGGAGAGTCAGGGAGGGAGAGTCAGGGAGGGAGAGTCAGAGAGGGAGAGTCAGGGAGGGAGAGTCAGAGAGGGAGAGTCATGGAGGGAGAGGGAGAGAGGGAGAGTCAGGTAGTGAGAGTCAGGGGGGAGAGTCAGAGAGGGAGGAAGAGTCAGAGACGGAGAGTCAGGGAGGGGAGAGTCAGGGAGGGAGAGTCAGGGAGGGTAACATCAGAGAGGGGAGAGTCAGAGAGGGAGAGTCAGGGAGGGAGGGTCAGGGAGGGAGAGACAGAGAGGGAGAGTCAGGGAGGGAAAGTCAGGGAGGGAGAGTCAGAGAGGGGAGAGTCATGGAAGGAGAGTCAGGGAGGGGAGAGTCAGATAGGGGAGAGTCAGGGAGGGAGAGGGAGAGTCAGGGAGGGGAGAGTCAGAGAGGGGAGAGTCAGAGAGGGAGTGGTAGAGGGAGAGGGAGAGTCAGGGAGGGAGAGGGAGAGTCAGGGAGGGAGAGGGAGAGTCAGGGAGGGAGAGGGAGAGTCAGGGAGGGAGAGTCAGGGAGGGGAGAGTCAGAGAGGGGAGAGTCAGAGAGGGAGTGGGAGAGGGAGAGTCATGGAGGGAGGGGAGAGTCAGGAAGGGAGAGTCAGGGAGGGGAGAGTCATAGAGGGGAGAGTCAGAGAGGGAGTGGGAGAGGGAGAGTCGGGGAGGGAGACTAAGAGAGGGAGGGAGAGTCAGAGAGGGAGAGCCAGGGAGGGATAGTCAGAGATGGAGAGTCAGGGAGGGAGAATCAGGGAGGGGAGGGTCAGGGCGGAAGAGTCAGGGAGGGGAGAGTCAGAGAGGGAGAGGGAGAGTCAGGGAGGGACAGTCAGAGAGGGACAGTCAGAGGGGGAGAGTCAGGGAGTGGAGAGTCAGAGAGGGCAGAGTCAGAGAGGGAGTGGTAGAGGGAGAATCAGGGAGGGAGAGTCAGAGAGGGAGGGAGAGTCAGAGAGGGAGAGCCAGGGAGGGAGAGTCAGAGAGGGAGAGTCAAGGAGGGAGAGTCAGAGAGGGAGAGTCAGTGAGGCAGAGTCAGGGAGGGAGAGTCAGAGAGGGACAGTCAGGGAGGGAGAGGGAGAGTCAGGGAGGGAGAGTCAGGGAGGGAGGGAGAGTCGGAGAGGGAGTGGGAGAGTTAGGGAGGGGAGAGTCAGAGAGGGAGGGAGAGTCAGAGAGGGAGTGGGAGAGTCAGGGAGGGGAGAGTCAGGGAGGGGAGAGTCAGAGAGGGGAGAGTCAGAGAGGGAGTGGGAGAGTCAGGGAGGGAGAGTCAGGGAGGGAGGGTCAGAGAGGGGGGGAGAGTCAGGGAGGGAGAGTCAAGGAGGGGAGGGGAGAGTCAGAGAGGGAGAGGGAGAGTCAGGGAGGGAGAGCCAGAGAGGGAGAGTCAGGGAGGGAGAGACAAAGAGGGAGAGGGAGAGTCAGGGAGGGAGAGTCAGGCAGGGAAAGGGAGAGTCAGGGAGGATGAGTCAGGCAGGAAGAGGGAGAGTCAGGGAGGGAGAGCCAGGCAGGAAGAGGGAGAGTCAGGGAGGGAGAGCCTTGCAGGATGAGGGAGAGTCAGGGTGGGAGAGTCAGGGAGGGGAGAGTCAGGGAGGGAGAGTCGGGGAGGGGAACGTCAGAGAGGGGAGAGTCAGAGAGGGAGTGGGAGAGTCAGGGAGGGAGAGTCAGAGAGGGAGAGTCAGGGAGGGGAGAGTCAGGGAGGGAGAGTCGGGGAGGGGAACGTCAGAGAGGGGAGTGTCAGAGAGGGAGTGGGAGAGGGAGAGTCAGGGAGGGAGAGTCAAAGAGGGAGGGAGAGTCAGGGAGGGAGAGTCAGAGAGGGAGAGTCATGGAGGGAGAGGGAGAGTCAGCGAGGGAGAGTCAGGGAGGGAGAGTCAGGGAGGGGAGAGTCAGAGAGGGGAGAGTCAGAGATTGAGAGTCAGGGGGAGAGTAAGAGAGGGAGAGTCAGAGATGGAGAGTCAGGGAGGGAGAGTCAGAGAGGGAGATTCAGAGAGTGAGAGTCAGGGAGGGAGAGGGAGGGAGAGTCAGAGAGGGAGAGCCAGGGAGGGAGAGTCAGAGAGGGAGAGTCAGAGAGGGA
>NC_060191.1:67530794-67538294 GCF_021184085.1 Oncorhynchus gorbuscha | reverse complement strand
TGTGAAGACATAACACAGTCTACATAACACAGTCTACTGTGACATAACACAGTCTACTGTGAAGACATAACACAGTCTACTGTGAAGACATAACACAGTCTACTGTGAAGACATAACACAGTCTACTGTGAAGACATAACACAGTCTACTGTGAAGACATAACACAGTCTACTGTGAAGACATAACACAGTCTACTGTGAAGACATAACACAGTCTACTGTGAAGACATAACACAGTCTACTGTGAAGACATAACACAGCCTACTGTGAAGACAACACACAGTCTACTGTGAAGACATAACACAGTCTACTGTGAAGACATAACACAGTCTACTGTGAAGACATAACACAGTCTACTGTGAAGACTCTACTGTGAAGACATAACACAGTCTACTGTGAAGACAACACACAGTCTACTGTGAAGACATAACACAGTCTACTGTGAAGACATACACAGTCTACTGTGAAGACAACACACAGTCTACTGTGAAGACAACACACAGTCTACTGTGAAGACAACACACAGTCTACTGTGAAGACAACACACAGTCTACTGTGAAGACAACACACAGTCTACTGTGAAGACATAACACAGTCTACTGTGAAGACATAACACAGTCTACTGTGAAGACAATACACAGTCTACTGTGAAGACATAACACAGTCTACTGTGAAGACATAACACAGTCTACTGTGAAGACATAACACAGTCTACTGTGAAGACATAACACAGTCTACTGTGAAGACATAACACAGTCTACTGTGAAGACATAACACAGTCTACTGTGAAGACATAACACAGTCTACTGTGAAGACATAACACAGTCTACTGTGAAGACATAACACAGTCTACTGTGAAGACATAACACAGTCTACTGTGAAGACAACACACAGTCTACTGTGAAGACATAACACAGTCTACTGTGAAGACATAACTCAGTCTACTGTGAAGACATAACACAGTCTACTGTGAAGACAATACACAGTCTACTGTGAAGACAATACACAGTCTACTGTGAAGACAATACACAGTCTACTGTGAAGACATAACACAGTCTACTGTGAAGACATAACTCAGTCTACTGTGAAGACATAACACAGTCTACTGTGAAGACATAACACAGTCTACTGTGAAGACAACACACAGTCTACTGTGAAGACATAACACAGTCTACTGTGAAGACATAACACAGTCTACTGTGAAGACATCACACAGTCTACTGTGAAGACATAACACAGTCTACTGTGAAGACAACACACAGTCTACTGGGACGACAACACACAGTCTACTGTGAAGACAACACACAGTCTACTGTGAAGACAACACACAGTCTACTGTGAAGACATAACACAGTCTACTGTGAAGACATCACACAGTCTACTGTGAAGACATAACACAGTCTACTGTGAAGACATAACACAGTCTACCGTGAAGACAACACACAGTCTACTGTGAAGACATAACACAGTCTACTGTGAAGACATACACACAGTCTATTGTGAAGACAACACACAGTCTATTGTGAAGACATAACACAGTCTACTGTGAAGACATAACACAGTCTACTGTGAAGACATAACACAGTCTACTGTGAAGACAACACACAGTCTACTGTGAAGACACAACACAGTCTACTGTGAAGACAACACACAGTCTACTGTGAAGATCACACACAGTCTACTGTGAAGACATAACACAGTCTACTGTGAAGACAACACACAGTCTACTGTGAAGAAATAACACAGTCTACTGTGAAGACATAACACAGTCTACTGTGAAGACATAACACAGTCTACTGTGAAGACATAACACAGTCTACTGTGAAGACAACACACAGTCTACTGTGAAGAAATAACACAGTCTACTGTGAAGACATAACACAGTCTACTGTGAAGACATAACACAGTCTACTGTGAAGACAATACACAGTCTACTGTGAAGACAACACACAGTCTACTGTGAAGACATAACACAGTCTACCGGGAAGACAACACACAGTCTACTGTGAAGACAACACACAGTCTACTGTGAAGACATAACACAGTCTACTGTGAAGACATCACACAGTCTACTGTGAAGACATAACACAGTCTACTGTGAAGACATAACACAGTCTACTGTGAAGACAACACACAGTCTACTGTGAAGACATAACACAGTCTACTGTGAAGACATAACACAGTCTACTGTGAAGACAACATACAGTTTACTGTGAAGACATAACACAGTCTACTGTGAAGACAATACACAGTCTACTGTGAAGACAATACACAGTCTACTGTGAAGACAACACACAGTCTACTGTGAAGATAACACACAGTCTATTGTGAAGACATAACACAGTCTACTGTGAAGACATAACACAGCCCACTGTGAAGACATAACACAGTCTACTGTGAAGACATAACACAGTCTACTGTGAAGACATAACACAGTCTACTGTGAAGACAACACACAGTCTACTGTGAAGACAACACACAGTCTACTGTGAAGACATAACACAGTCTACTGTGAAGACATAACACAGTCTACTGTGAAGACATAATACAGTCTACTGTGAAGACATAACACAGTCTACTGTGAAGACATCACACAGTCTACTGTGAAGACATAACACAGTCTACTGTGAAGACATAACACAGTCTACTGTGAAGACAACACACAGTCTACTGTGAAGACATAACACAGTCTACTGTGAAGACATAACACAGTCTACTGTGAAGACAACATACAGTTTACTGTGAAGACAACACACAGTCTACTGTGAAGACAACACACAGTCTACTGTGAAGACACAACACAGTCTACTGTGAAGACAACACACAGTCTACTGTGAAGATAACACACAGTCTATTGTGAAGACATAACACAGTCTACTGTGAAGACATAACACAGCCCACTGTGAAGACATAACACAGTCTACTGTGAAGACATAACATAGTCTACTGTGAAGACATAACACAGTCTACTGTGAAGACAATACACAGTCTACTGTGAAGACAACACACAGTCTACTGTGAAGACATAACACAGTCTACCGGGAAGACAACACACAGTCTACTGTGAAGACAACACACAGTCTACTGTGAAGACATAACACAGTCTACTGTGAAGACATCACACAGTCTACTGTGAAGACATAACACAGTCTACTGTGAAGACATAACACAGTCTACTGTGAAGACATAACACAGTCTACTGTGAAGACAACACACAGTCTACTGTGAAGACAACACACAGTCTACTGTGAAGACATAACACAGTCTACTGTGAAGACATAACACAGTCTACTGTGAAGACAACACACAGTCTACTGTGAAGAAATAACACAGTCTACTGTGAAGACATAACACAGTCTACTGTGAAGACATAACACAGTCTACTGTGAAGACATAACACAGTCTACTGTGAAGACAACACACAGTCTACTGTGAAGAAATAACACAGTCTACTGTGAAGACATAACACAGTCTACTGTGAAGACATAACACAGTCTACTGTGAAGACAATACACAGTCTACTGTGAAGACAACACACAGTCTACTGTGAAGACAACATACAGCCTACTGTGAAGACAACATACAGTCTACTGTGAAGACAACATTCAGCCTACTGTGAAGACAACATACAGTCTACTGTGAAGATAACATACAGTCTACTGTGAAGACAACACACAGTCTACTGTGAAGAAATAACACAGTCTACTGTGAAGACATAACACAGTCTACTGTGAAGACATAACACAGTCTACTGTGAAGACATAACACAGTCTACTGTGAAGACAATACACAGTCTACTGTGAAGACAACATACAGCCTACTGTGAAGACAACATACAGTCTACTGTGAAGACAACATACAGTCTACTGTGAAGACAACATACAGCCTACTGTGAAGACAACACACAGCCTACTGTGAAGACAACATACAGCCTACTATGAAGACAACACATAGCCTACTGTGAAGACAACATACAGCCTACTGTGAAGACAACACACAGCCTACTGTGAAGACAACATACAGCCTACTGTGAAGATAACACACAGCCTACTGTGAAGACAACACACAGGCTACTGTGAAGGCAACATACAGCCTACTGTGAAGACAACATACAGTCTACTGTGAAGACAACACACAGCCTACTGTGAAGACAACATACAGCCTACTGTGAAGACAACACACTGCCTACTGTGAAGACAACACACAGCCTACTGTGAAGACAACATACAGCCTACTGTGAAGACAACATACAGCCTACTCTGAAGACAACACACAGTCTACTGTGAAGACAACACACATCCTACTGTGAAGACAACACACAGTCTACTGTGAAGACAACACACAGCCTACTGTGAAGACAACACACAGCCTACTTTGAAGACAACACACAGCCTACTGTGAAGACAACATACAGCCTACTGTGAAGACAACATACAGTCTACCCACATATGGATATTCCCCCCTTCAGAGTTTACACAACACTGGCAACGTCAGGTAGAAAGACCTTAAGAAACTCCCCCCTGCTCAAAACCATAGTCCCCACAAGCAGGGGTGCTGATACATCACAATGAGCTCCAAAAGTATTGGGAAAGTGACCATTTGTGTTGTTGTTTTGTCTCTGTACTCCAGCACTTTGGATTTGAAGTGATACAATGACTATGAGATTAAAGGGCAGGGGGAGGGAGGGAGGAGGGAGGGAGGGAGGGAGGGAGGGAGGGAGGGAGGGAGGGAGGGAGGGGGAGGGAGGGAGGGAGGGAGGGAGGGAGGGAGGGAGGGAGGGAGGGAGGGAGGGAGGGAGGGAGGGAGGGAGGGAAATGGAAGAAGAGAAGGGGGAGGGACAAACATCTAACTATACTGAACAACAATATAAATGCAACAATTTCAAAGATGTTCCTGAGTTACAGTTCATAAGGAAATCAGTCAAAAGAAATAAATGAATTAGGCCCTAATCTATGGATTTTACATGACTGGGCAGGGGTGCTGGGCCTGGGAGGGCGTAGGCCCGAGGATCGTATCAGACTGCCTGGTTTACAGTACACCTCTGTCTGACTCTGTGTATATATCCATCCACTAAGTGTTATGTGATAAGGTGCAGTGTGTATATATCCATCCACTATTAGAATTAGGTTTAGGGTTATGTTTAGGGTTATGAGCTAGGTTTAGGGTTAGGTACTAGGGTTAGGAGCTAGGGTTAGATTTAGGGTTAGGGTTATGTTTAGGGTTATGAATTAGGTTTAGGGTTATGAATTAGGTTTAGGGTTATGAATTAGGTTTAGGGTTATGAATTAGGTTTAGGGTTATGAGCTAGGTTTAGGGTTATCTATTAGGTTTAGGTTTGTGAGCTAGGATTAGGGTTATGAGCTAGGTTTAGGGTTATGAGCTAGGTTTAGGGTTATGAGCTAGATTTAGGGTTATGAGCTAGGTTTAGGGTTATGAGCTAGGTTTAGGGTTATGAGCTAGTTTTAGGGTTATGAGCTAGGTTTAGGGTTATGAGCTAGGTTTAGGGTTATGAGCTAGGTTTAGGGTTAGGTACTAGGGTTAGGAGCTGGGTTAGATTTAGGGTTAGGGTTATGAGCTAGTTTTAGGGTTATGAGCTAAGTTTAGGGTTAGGAGCTAGGGTTAGTTTTAGGGTTAGGGTTCGGTTTAGGGTTAGGGTTAGGAGCTGGGGTTAGTTTTAGGGTTAGGGTTCGGTTTAGGGTTAGGAGCTGGGGTTAATTTTAGGTTTAGGAGCTAGGGTTAGCTTTAGGGTTAGGAGCTAGGGTTAATTTTAGGGTTAGGAGCTAGGGTTAGGGTTAGGAGCTAGGGTTAGGGTTAGGAGCTAGGGTTAGGGTTAGGAGCTAGGGTTAGCTTTAGGGTTAGGAGCTAGGGTTAATTTTAGGATTAGGTGTAGGGTTAGTTTTAGGGTTAGGAGCTAGGGTTAGTTTTAGGGTTAGGTTTAGGGTTAATGTTAGAATTAGGTTTAGGTTTAGTGTTAAGGTCAGGTTAGTTTTAGGGGTTAGTTTTAGGGTTAGGGTTTGGTTTAGGGTTAGGAGCTGGGGTTAATTTTAGGGTTAGGAGCTAGGGTTAGCTTTAGAGTTAGGAGCTAGGGTTAATTTTAGTTTTAGGTTTAGGGTTAGGTTTAGGGTTAGGAGCTAGGGTTAGTTTTAGGTTTAGGGTTAGGGTTAGGGTTAGGAGCTCGGGTTAATTTTAGGGTTAGGGTTAGGGTTAGGGTTAGGGTTAGGGTTAGGGTTAGGAGCTAGGGTTAGCTTTAGGGTTAGGAGCTAGGGTTAATTTTAGGATTAGGTTTAGGGTTAGTTTTAGGGTTAGGAGCTAGGGTTAGTTTTAGGGTCAGGTTTAGGGTTAATGTTAGAATTAGGTTTAGGTTTAGTGTTAAGGTCAGGTTTGGGGTTAGTGTTAAGGTCAGGTTTGGGGTTAGTGTTAAGGTCAGGTTTAGGGTTAGTGAAAATAGGATGTGTGTGTGTGTGTGTGTGTGTGTGTGTGTGTGTGTGTGTGTGTGTGTGTGTGTGTGTGTGTGTGTGTGTGTGTGTGTGTGTGTGTGTGTGTGTGTGTGTGTGTGTGTGTGTGTGTGTGTGTGTGTGTGTGTGTGTGTGTGTGTGTGTGTGTGTGTGTGTGTGTGTGTGTGTGTGTGTGTTCAGAGGATCAAATGGCTGCCTGCTGACTGAAGCGAATTGATTAGAGGATCATATCAGACCACACTGTTTATCCTGTGCTTAAATTCTTCGATAGCAAACACACACAGAGACAGACAGAGAGAGAGAGAGACTAACTCAGACAGAGATGAGGGAGTGGTTCTCCACCTTCCTCACTATCCAGGTGAGAGGACACATACTGTCAGACTGGTTATTATGATTCACTGTTCTGTCTGTCACACTGTTCTGTCTGCCACACTGTTCTGTCTGTCACACTGTTCTGTCTGTCACACTCTCTCTCTCTCTCTCTCTCTCTCTCTCTCTCCAACTCTCTCAATTCAATTCAATTCAAGGGCTTTCTTGACATGGGAAACATGTGTTAACATTGCCAAAGCAAGTGAGGTAGATAATATATAAAGTGAAATAAACAATAAAAATTAACAGTAGACATCACACATACAGAAGTTTCAAAACAATAAAGACATTACAAATGTCATATTATATATATATACAGTGTTTTAACAATGTACAAATGGTAAAGGACACAAGATAAAATAAATAAGCATAAATATGGGGGGGAGGACCGAGCCGGCCTGGAGGATAGGGGGCATAGAGAGTCAAAGGATGCAGAAAGGGAGGAGAGGAGGGTTGAGGAGGCAGAATCAGGAGATAGGTTGGAGGAGGTTTGAGCAGAGGGAAGAGATGATAGGATGGAAGAGGAGAGAGTTGCGGGGGAGAGAGAGCGAAGGTTGGGACGGCGCGATACCATCCGAGTAGGGGCAGTGTGGGAAGTGTTGGATGAGAGCGAGAGGGAAAAGGATACAAGGTAGTGGTCGGAGACTTGGAGGGGAGTTGCAATGAGGTTAGTGGAA
>NC_060191.1:67448294-67515794 GCF_021184085.1 Oncorhynchus gorbuscha | reverse complement strand
CGACTAGACCCGGCCCATCACAATACAGATCTACTAGATCCGGCCCATCACAACACAGCTCTACTAGACCTGGCCCATTACTACACAGTTCTACTAGACCAGGCCCATCACAACACAGCTCTACCAGACCCGTCCCATCACAACACAGCTCTACTAGACCTGGCCCATCACAACACAGCTCTTCTAGACCTGGCCCATCACAAAACAGCTCTACTAGACCCGTCCCATCACAACACAGCTCTACTAGACCTGGCCCATCACAACACAGCTCTACTAGACCCGTCCCATCACAACACAGCTCTACTGGACCAGACCCATCACAACACAGCTCTACAAGACCCGTCCCATCACAACACAGCTCTACAAGACCCGTCCCATCACAACACAGCTCTACAAGACCCGTCCCATCACAACACAGCTCTACTAGACCTGGCCCATCACAACACAGCTCTACTAGACCAGGCCCATCACAAAGCCGCTCTACTAGACCAGGCCCATCACAACACAGCTCTTCTAGACCTGGCCCATTACTACACAGTTCTACTAGACCAGGCCCATCACAACACAGCTCTACTAGACCAGGCCCATCACAACACAGCTCTACAAGACCCGTCCCATCACAACACAGCTCTACTAGACCCGGCCCATCACAACACAGCTCTACTAGACCTGGCCCATCACAACACAGCTCTACTAGACCCGTCCCACCACAAAAAAGCTCTACAAGACCCGTCCCATCACAACACAGCTCTACAAGACCTGTCCCATCACAACACAGCTCTACAAGACCCGTCCCATCACAACACAGCTCTACTAGACCCGGCCCATCACAACACAGCTCTACAAGACCTGTCCCATCACAACACAGCACTGACCACTACTCCAGGGTCGGGCAGAACACTTCAGAGAGGTACACCACATGATGCAGTCCACACCATGTATCATTCATATCACCAGCCTACAGATACCTAGAACAATCAGAGATGAGAGGTGCGTCAACTACTGCATCTAATATGCAGATTACTGGGCTAGACAGGCCCTTTAATTCACACACACACACACAGGGTTGCAGCTTGCATTGCACTTGTCTTTTGTGCAATCTAATTCCATTCTTGTTAATTTGTTTAAAACTATTCTTTATTTTATTAACACTGGTATTATAATAATTATGATATGTAATGGTGTGTGTGTGTGTCTATATATAGTAGTAATGATGATGGTAGTAGTAATGATGATGGTAGTAGTAATGATGATGGTAGTAGTAATGATGATGGTAGTTGTAGTAGTAATGATGATGGTAGTTGTAGTAGTAATGATGATGGTAGTAGTAATGATGATGGTAGTAGTAATGATGATGGTAGTAGTAATGATGATGGTAGTTGTAGTAGTAATGATGATGGTAGTAGTAATGATGATGGCAGTTGTAGTAGTAATGATGATGGTAGTAGTAATGATGATGGTAGTAGTAATGATGATGGTAGTAGTAATTATGATGATGGTAGTTGTAGTAGTAATGATGATGGTAGTTGTAATGATGATGGTAGTAGTAATGATGATGGTAGTAGTAATGATGATGGTAGTAGTAATGATGATGGTAGTTGTAGTAGTAATGATGATAGTAGTAGTAATGATGATAGTAGTAGTAATTATGATGATGGTAGTTGTAGTAGTAATGATGATGGTAGTAGTAATGATGATGGTAGTTGTAGTAGTAATGATGATGGTAGTTGTAGTAGTAATGATGATGGTAGTTGTAATGATGATGGTAGTAGTAATTATGATGGTAGTAGTAATTATGATGGTAGTAGTAATTATGATGATGGTAGTTGTAGTAGTAATGATGATGGTAGTTGTAATGATGATGGTAGTAGTAATGATGATGGTAGTAGTAATGATGATGGTAGTAGTAATGATGATGGTAGTAGTAATGATGATGGTAGTAGTAATGATGATGGTAGTAGTAATGATGATGGTAGTTGTAGTAGTAATGATGATGGTAGTAGTAATGATGATGGTAGTTGTAGTAGTAATGATGATGGTAGTTGTAGTAGTAATGATGATAGTAGTAGTAATTATGATGATGGTAGTTGTAGTAGTAATGATGATGGTAGTTGTAGTAGTAATGATGATGGTAGTAGTAATGATGATGGTAGTAGTAATGATGATGGTAGTAGTAATGATGATGGTAGTAGTAATGATGATGGTAGTTGTAGTAGTAATGATGATGGTAGTTGTAGTAGTAATGATGATGGTAGTAGTAATGATGATGGTAGTAGTAATGATGATGGTAGTTGTAGTAGTAATGATGATGGTAGTAGTAATGATGATGGTAGTTGTAGTAGTAATGATGATGGTAGTTGTAATGATGATGGTAGTTGTAGTAGTAATGATGATGGTAGTAGTAATGATGATGGTAGTAGTAATGATGATGGTAGTTGTAGTAGTAATGATGATGGTAGTAGTAATGATGATGGTAGTTGTAGTAGTAATGATGATGGTAGTAGTAATGATGATGGTAGTTGTAGTAGTAATGATGATGGTAGTTGTAATGATGATGGTAGTTGTAGTAGTAATGATGATGGTAGTAGTAATGATGATGGTAGTAGTAATGATGATGGTAGTTGTAGTAGTAATGATGATGGTAGTAGTAATGATGATGGTAGTTGTAGTAGTAATGATGATGGTAGTAGTAATGATGATGGTAGTAGTAATGATGATGGTAGTAGTAATGATGATAGTAGTAGTAATGATGATGGTAGTAGTAATGATGATGGTAGTAGTAATGATGATGGTAGTTGTAGTAGTAATGATGATAGTAGTAGTAATGATGATAGTAGTAGTAATTATGATGATGGTAGTTGTAGTAGTAATGATGATGGTAGTAGTAATGATGATGGTAGTAGTAATGATGATGGTAGTAGTAATGATGATAGTAGTAGTAATGATGATGGTAGTAGTAATGATGATGGTAGTAGTAATGATGATGGTAGTTGTAGTAGTAATGATGATAGTAGTAGTAATGATGATAGTAGTAGTAATTATGATGATGGTAGTTGTAGTAGTAATGATGATGGTAGTAGTAATGATGATGGTAGTTGTAGTAGTAATGATGATGGTAGTTGTAGTAGTAATGATGATGGTAGTTGTAATGATGATGGTAGTAGTAATTATGATGGTAGTAGTAATTATGATGATGGTAGTTGTAGTAGTAATGATGATGGTAGTTGTAATGATGATGGTAGTAGTAATGATGATGGTAGTAGTAATGATGATGGTAGTAGTAATGATGATGGTAGTAGTAATGATGATGGTAGTAGTAATGATGATGGTAGTAGTAATGATGATGGTAGTTGTAGTAGTAATGATGATGGTATGGTAGTAGTAATGATGATGGTAGTTGTAGTAGTAATGATGATGGTAGTTGTAGTAGTAATGATGATAGTAGTAGTAATTATGATGATGGTAGTTGTAGTAGTAATGATGATGGTAGTTGTAGTAGTAATGATGATGGTAGTAGTAATGATGATGGTAGTAGTAATGATGATGGTAGTAGTAATGATGATGGTAGTAGTAATGATGATGGTAGTAGTAATGATGATGGTAGTTGTAGTAGTAATGATGATGGTAGTTGTAGTAGTAATGATGATGGTAGTAGTAATGATGATGGTAGTAGTAATGATGATGGTAGTTGTAGTAGTAATGATGATGGTAGTAGTAATGATGATGGTAGTTGTAGTAGTAATGATGATGGTAGTTGTAATGATGATGGTAGTTGTAGTAGTAATGATGATGGTAGTAGTAATGATGATGGTAGTAGTAATGATGATGGTAGTTGTAGTAGTAATGATGATGGTAGTTGTAATGATGATGGTAGTTGTAGTAGTAATGATGATGGTAGTAGTAATGATGATGGTAGTAGTAATGATGATGGTAGTTGTAGTAGTAATGATGATGGTAGTAGTAATGATGATGGTAGTTGTAGTAGTAATGATGATGGTAGTAGTAATGATGATGGTAGTAGTAATGATGATGGTAGTAGTAATGATGATAGTAGTAGTAATGATGATGGTAGTAGTAATGATGATGGTAGTAGTAATGATGATGGTAGTTGTAGTAGTAATGATGATAGTAGTAGTAATTATGATGATGGTAGTTGTAGTAGTAATGATGATGGTAGTAGTAATGATGATGGTAGTTGTAGTAGTAATGATGATGGTAGTTGTAGTAGTAATGATGATGGTAGTTGTAATGATGATGGTAGTAGTAATTATGATGGTAGTAGTAATTATGATGGTAGTAGTAATTATGATGGTAGTAGTAATTATGATGATGGTAGTTGTAGTAGTAATGATGATGGTAGTTGTAATGATGATGGTAGTAGTAATGATGATGGTAGTAGTAATGATGATGGTAGTAGTAATGATGATGGTAGTAGTAATGATGATGGTAGTAGTAATGATGATGGTAGTAGTAATGATGATGGTAGTAGTAATGATGATGGTAGTTGTAGTAGTAATGATGATGGTAGTAGTAATGATGATGGTAGTTGTAGTAGTAATGATGATGGTAGTTGTAGTAGTAATGATGATAGTAGTAGTAATTATGATGATGGTAGTTGTAGTAGTAATGATGATGGTAGTTGTAGTAGTAATGATGATGGTAGTAGTAATGATGATGGTAGTAGTAATGATGATGGTAGTAGTAATGATGATGGTAGTTGTAGTAGTAATGATGATGGTAGTAGTAATGATGATGGTAGTTGTAGTAGTAATGATGATGGTAGTAGTAATGATGATGGTAGTTGTAGTAGTAATGATGATGGTAGTTGTAATGATGATGGTAGTTGTAGTAGTAATGATGATGGTAGTAGTAATGATGATGGTAGTAGTAATGATGATGGTAGTTGTAGTAGTAATGATGATGGTAGTAGTAATGATGATGGTAGTTGTAGTAGTAATGATGATGGTAGTAGTAATGATGATGGTAGTAGTAATGATGATGGTAGTAGTAATGATGATAGTAGTAGTAATGATGATGGTAGTAGTAATGATGATGGTAGTAGTAATGATGATGGTAGTTGTAGTAGTAATGATGATAGTAGTAGTAATGATGATAGTAGTAGTAATTATGATGATGGTAGTTGTAGTAGTAATGATGATGGTAGTAGTAATGATGATGGTAGTTGTAGTAGTAATGATGATGGTAGTTGTAGTAGTAATGATGATGGTAGTTGTAATGATGATGGTAGTAGTAATTATGATGGTAGTAGTAATTATGATGGTAGTAGTAATTATGATGATGGTAGTTGTAGTAGTAATGATGATGGTAGTTGTAATGATGATGGTAGTAGTAATGATGATGGTAGTAGTAATGATGATGGTAGTAGTAATGATGATGGTAGTAGTAATGATGATGGTAGTAGTAATGATGATGGTAGTAGTAATGATGATGGTAGTAGTAATGATGATGGTAGTTGTAGTAGTAATGATGATGGTAGTAGTAATGATGATGGTAGTTGTAGTAGTAATGATGATGGTAGTTGTAGTAGTAATGATGATGGTAGTAGTAGTAATGATGATGATGATGGTAGTTGTAGTAGTAATGATGATGGTAGTTGTAGTAGTAATGATGATGGTAGTAGTAATGATGATGGTAGTAGTAATGATGATGGTAGTAGTAATGATGATGGTAGTAGTAATGATGATGGTAGTTGTAGTAGTAATGATGATGGTAGTTGTAGTAGTAATGATGATGGTAGTAGTAATGATGATGGTAGTAGTAATGATGATGGTAGTTGTAGTAGTAATGATGATGGTAGTAGTAATGATGATGGTAGTTGTAGTAGTAATGATGATGGTAGTTGTAATGATGATGGTAGTGTAGTAGTAATGATGATGGTAGTAGTAATGATGATGGTAGTAGTAATGATGATGGTAGTTGTAGTAGTAATGATGATGGTAGTAGTAATGATGATGGTAGTTGTAGTAGTAATGATGATGGTAGTTGTAATGATGATGGTAGTTGTAGTAGTAATGATGATGGTAGTAGTAATGATGATGGTAGTAGTAATGATGATGGTAGTTGTAGTAGTAATGATGATGGTAGTTGTAATGATGATGGTAGTTGTAGTAGTAATGATGATGGTAGTAGTAATGATGATGGTAGTAGTAATGATGATGGTAGTTGTAGTAGTAATGATGATGGTAGTAGTAATGATGATGGTAGTTGTAGTAGTAATGATGATGGTAGTAGTAATGATGATGGTAGTAGTAATGATGATGAGTAGTAATGATGATAGTAGTAGTAATGATGATGGTAGTAGTAATGATGATGGTAGTAGTAATGATGATGGTAGTTGTAGTAGTAATGATGATGGTAGTAGTAGTAATGATGATGGTAGTAGTAATTATGATGATGGTAGTTGTAGTAGTAATGATGATGGTAGTAGTAATGATGATGGTAGTTGTAGTAGTAATGATGATGGTAGTTGTAGTAGTAATGATGATGGTAGTTGTAATGATGATGGTAGTAGTAATTATGATGGTAGTAGTAATTATGATGGTAGTAGTAATTATGATGATGGTAGTTGTAGTAGTAATGATGATGGTAGTGGTGTAATGATGATGGTAGTAGTAATGATGATGGTAGTAGTAATGATGATGGTAGTAGTAATGATGATGGTAGTAGTAATGATGATGGTAGTAGTAATGATGATGGTAGTAGTAATGATGATGGTAGTAGTAATGATGATGGTAGTTGTAGTAGTAATGATGATGGTAGTAGTAATGATGATGGTAGTTGTAGTAGTAATGATGATAGTAGTAGTAATTATGATGATGGTAGTTGTAGTAGTAATGATGATGGTAGTTGTAGTAGTAATGATGATGGTAGTAGTAATGATGATGGTAGTAGTAATGATGATGGTAGTAGTAATGATGATGGTAGTAGTAATGATGATGGTAGTTGTAGTAGTAATGATGATGGTAGTTGTAGTAGTAATGATGATGGTAGTAGTAATGATGATGGTAGTAGTAATGATGATGGTAGTTGTAGTAGTAATGATGATGGTAGTAGTAATGATGATGGTAGTAGTAATGATGATGGTAGTTGTAGTAATGATGATGGTAGTAGTAATGATGATGGTAGTTGTAGTAGTAATGATGATGGTAGTAGTAATGATGATGGTAGTTGTAGTAGTAATGATGATGGTAGTTGTAATGATGATGGTAGTTGTAGTAGTAATGATGATGGTAGTAGTAATGATGATGGTAGTAGTAATGATGATGGTAGTTGTAGTAGTAATGATGATGGTAGTAGTAATGATGATGGTAGTTGTAGTAGTAATGATGATGGTAGTAGTAATGATGATGGTAGTAGTAGTAGTAATGATGATGGTAGTAGTAATGATGATAGTAGTAGTAATGATGATGGTAGTAGTAATGATGATGGTAGTAGTAATGATGATGGTAGTTGTAGTAGTAATGATGATAGTAGTAGTAATGATGATAGTAGTAGTAATTATGATGATGGTAGTTGTAGTAGTAATGATGATGGTAGTAGTAATGATGATGGTAGTTGTAGTAGTAATGATGATGGTAGTTGTAGTAGTAATGATGATGGTAGTTGTAATGATGATGGTAGTAGTAATTATGATGGTAGTAGTAATTATGATGGTAGTAGTAATTATGATGATGGTAGTTGTAGTAGTAATGATGATGGTAGTTGTAATGATGATGGTAGTAGTAATGATGATGGTAGTAGTAATGATGATGGTAGTAGTAATGATGATGGTAGTAGTAATGATGATGGTAGTAGTAATGATGATGGTAGTTGTAGTAGTAATGATGATGGTAGTAGTAATGATGATGGTAGTTGTAGTAGTAATGATGATGGTAGTTGTAGTAGTAATGATGATAGTAGTAGTAATTATGATGATGGTAGTTGTAGTAGTAATGATGATGGTAGTTGTAGTAGTAATGATGATGGTAGTAGTAATGATGATGGTAGTAGTAATGATGATGGTAGTAGTAATGATGATGGTAGTAGTAATGATGATGGTAGTTGTAGTAGTAATGATGATGGTAGTTGTAGTAGTAATGATGATGGTAGTAGTAATGATGATGGTAGTAGTAATGATGATGGTAGTTGTAGTAGTAATGATGATGGTAGTAGTAATGATGATGGTAGTTGTAGTAGTAATGATGATGGTAGTTGTAATGATGATGGTAGTTGTAGTAGTAATGATGATGGTAGTAGTAATAATGATGGTAGTAGTAATGATGATGGTAGTTGTAGTAGTAATGATGATGGTAGTAGTAATGATGATGGTAGTTGTAGTAGTAATGATGATGGTAGTAGTAATGATGATGGTAGTTGTAGTAGTAATGATGATGGTAGTTGTAATGATGATGGTAGTTGTAGTAGTAATGATGATGGTAGTAGTAATGATGATGGTAGTAGTAATGATGATGGTAGTTGTAGTAGTAATGATGATGGTAGTAGTAATGATGATGGTAGTTGTAGTAGTAATGATGATGGTAGTAGTAATGATGATGGTAGTAGTAATGATGATGGTAGTAGTAATGATGATAGTAGTAGTAATGATGATGGTAGTAGTAATGATGATGGTAGTAGTAATGATGATGGTAGTAGTAATGATGATGGTAGTTGTAGTAGTAATGATGATGGTAGTAGTAATGATGATGGTAGTAGTAATGATGATGGTAGTAGTAATGATGATGGTAGTAGTAATGATGATGGTAGTAGTAATGATGATGGTAGTTGTAGTAGTAATGATGATGGTAGTAGTAATGATGATGGTAGTTGTAGTAGTAATGATGATGGTAGTAGTAATGATGATGGTAGTAGTAATGATGATGGTAGTAGTAATGATGATGGTAGTAGTAATGATGATGGTAGTAGTAATGATGATGGTAGTACTAATGATGATGATAGTAGTAATGATGATGGTAGTTGTAGTAGTAATGATGATGGTAGTAGTAATGATGATGGTAGTAGTAATGATGATGGTAGTAGTAATGATGATGGTAGTTGTAGTAGTAATGATGATGGTAGTAGTAATGATGATGGTAGTGGTAATTATGATGATGGTAGTAGTAATGATGATGGTAGTTGTAGTAGTAATTATGATGGTAGTAGTAATGATGATGGTAGTTGTAGTAGTAATGATGATAGTAGTAGTAATTATGATGATGGTAGTTGTAATGATGATGGTAGTAGTAATGATGATGGTAGTTGTAGTAGTAATGATGATGGTAGTTGTAGTAGTAATGATGATGGTAGTTGTAATGATGATGGTAGTAGTAATTATGATGGTAGTAGTAATTATGATGATGGTAGTTGTAGTAGTAATGATGATGGTAGTTGTAATGATGATGGTAGTAGTAATGATGATGGTAGTAGTAATGATGATGGTAGTAGTAATGATGATGGTAGTAGTAATGATGATGGTAGTTGTAGTAGTAATGATGATAGTAGTGGTAATTATGATGGTAGTAGTAATGATGATGGTAGTTGTAGTAGTAATGATGATAGTAGTAGTAATTATGATGATGGTAGTTGTAGTAGTAATGATGATGGTAGTAGTAATGATGATGGTAGTTGTAGTAGTAATGATGATGGTAGTTGTAGTAGTAATGATGATGGTAGTTGTAATGATGATGGTAGTAGTAATTATGATGGTAGTAGTAATTATGATGATGGTAGTTGTAGTAGTAATGATGATGGTAGTTGTAATGATGATGGTAGTAGTAATGATGATGGTAGTAGTAATGATGATGGTAGTAGTAATGATGATGGTAGTTGTAGTAGTAATGATGATAGTAGTGGTAATTATGATGGTAGTAGTAATGATGATGGTAGTTGTAGTAGTAATGATGATAGTAGTAGTAATTATGATGATGGTAGTTGTAGTAGTAATGATGATGGTAGTAGTAGTAGTAATGATGATGGTAGTTGTAGTAGTAATGATGATAGTAGTAGTAATTATGATGATGGTAGTTGTAGTAGTAATGATGATGGTAGTTGTAGTAGTAATGATGATGGTAGTAGTAGTAGTAATGATGATGGTAGTTGTAGTAGTAATGATGATAGTAGTAGTAATTATGATGATGGTAGTTGTAGTAGTAATGATGATGGTAGTTGTAGTAGTAATGATGATGGTAGTAGTAATGATGATGGTAGTAGTAATGATGATGGTAGTTGTAGTAGTAATGATGATGGTAGTAGTAATGATGATGGTAGTTGTAGTAGTAATGATGATGGTAGTTGTAGTAGTAATGATGATGGTAGTAGTAATGATGATGGTAGTAGTAATGATGATGGTAGTTGTAGTAGTAATGATGATGGTAGTTGTAGTAGTAATGATGATAGTAGTAGTAATTATGATGATGGTAGTTGTAGTAGTAATGATGATGGTAGTAGTAGTAGTAATGATGATGGTAGTTGTAGTAGTAATGATGATAGTAGTAGTAATTATGATGATGGTAGTTGTAGTAGTAATGATGATGGTAGTTGTAGTAGTAATTATGATGGTAGTAGTAGTAGTAATGATGATGGTAGTTGTAGTAGTAATGATGATAGTAGTAGTAATTATGATGATGGTAGTTGTAGTAGTAATGATGATGGTAGTTGTAGTAGTAATGATGATGGTAGTAGTAATGATGATGGTAGTAGTAATGATGATGGTAGTAGTAATTATGATGATGGTAGTTGTAGTAGTAATGATGATGGTAGTTGTAATGATGATGGTAGTAGTAATGATGATGGTAGTAGTAATGATGATGGTAGTAGTAATGATGATGGTAGTAGTAATGATGATGGTAGTTGTAGTAGTAATGATGATAGTAGTGGTAATTATGATGGTAGTAGTAATGATGATGGTAGTTGTAGTAGTAATGATGATAGTAGTAGTAATTATGATGATGGTAGTTGTAGTAGTAATGATGATGGTAGTAGTAATGATGATGGTAGTTGTAGTAGTAATGATGATGGTAGTTGTAGTAGTAATGATGATAGTAGTAGTAATTATGATGATGGTAGTTGTAGTAGTAATGATGATGGTAGTAGTAGTAGTAATGATGATGGTAGTTGTAGTAGTAATGATGATAGTAGTAGTAATTATGATGATGGTAGTTGTAGTAGTAATGATGATGGTAGTTGTAGTAGTAATGATGATGGTAGTAGTAGTAGTAATGATGATGGTAGTTGTAGTAGTAATGATGATAGTAGTAGTAATTATGATGATGGTAGTTGTAGTAGTAATGATGATGGTAGTTGTAGTAGTAATGATGATGGTAGTAGTAATGATGATGGTAGTAGTAATGATGATGGTAGTAGTAATTATGATGATGGTAGTTGTAGTAGTAATGATGATGGTAGTTGTAATGATGATGGTAGTAGTAATGATGATGGTAGTAGTAATGATGATGGTAGTAGTAATGATGATGGTAGTAGTAATGATGATGGTAGTTGTAGTAGTAATGATGATAGTAGTGGTAATTATGATGGTAGTAGTAATGATGATGGTAGTTGTAGTAGTAATGATGATAGTAGTAGTAATTATGATGATGGTAGTTGTAGTAGTAATGATGATGGTAGTAGTAATGATGATGGTAGTTGTAGTAGTAATGATGATGGTAGTTGTAGTAGTAATGATGATGGTAGTTGTAATGATGATGGTAGTAGTAATTATGATGGTAGTAGTAATTATGATGATGGTAGTTGTAGTAGTAATGATGATGGTAGTTGTAATGATGATGGTAGTAGTAATGATGATGGTAGTAGTAATGATGATGGTAGTAGTAATGATGATGGTAGTTGTAGTAGTAATGATGATAGTAGTGGTAATTATGATGGTAGTAGTAATGATGATGGTAGTTGTAGTAGTAATGATGATAGTAGTAGTAATTATGATGATGGTAGTTGTAGTAGTAATGATGATGGTAGTAGTAGTAGTAATGATGATGGTAGTTGTAGTAGTAATGATGATAGTAGTAGTAATTATGATGATGGTAGTTGTAGTAGTAATGATGATGGTAGTTGTAGTAGTAATGATGATGGTAGTAGTAGTAGTAATGATGATGGTAGTTGTAGTAGTAATGATGATAGTAGTAGTAATTATGATGATGGTAGTTGTAGTAGTAATGATGATGGTAGTTGTAGTAGTAATGATGATGGTAGTAGTAATGATGATGGTAGTAGTAATGATGATGGTAGTTGTAGTAGTAATGATGATGGTAGTAGTAATGATGATGGTAGTAGTAATGATGATGGTAGTTGTAGTAGTAATGATGATGGTAGTTGTAGTAGTAATGATGATGGTAGTAGTAATGATGATGGTAGTAGTAATGATGATGGTAGTTGTAGTAGTAATGATGATGGTAGTAGTAATGATGATGGTAGTAGTAATGATGATGGTAGTTGTAGTAGTAATGATGATGGTAGTAGTAATGATGATGGTAGTTGTAGTAGTAATGATGATGGTAGTTGTAATGATGATGGTAGTTGTAGTAGTAATGATGATGGTAGTAGTAATGATGATGGTAGTAGTAATGATGATGGTAGTTGTAGTAGTAATGATGATGGTAGTAGTAATGATGATGGTAGTAGTAATGATGATGGTAGTAGTAATGATGATGGTAGTAGTAATGATGATGGTAGTTGTAGTAGTAATGATGATGGTAGTAGTAATGATGATGGTAGTTGTAGTAGTAATGATGATGGTAGTTGTAATGATGATGGTAGTTGTAGTAGTAATGATGATGGTAGTAGTAATGATGATGGTAGTAGTAATGATGATGATGGTAGTAGTAATGATGATGGTAGTTGTAGTAGTAATGATGATGGTAGTAGTAATGATGATGGTAGTAGTAATGATGATGGTAGTTGTAGTAGTAATGATGATGGTAGTAGTAATGATGATGGTAGTTGTAGTAGTAATGATGATGGTAGTTGTAATGATGATGGTAGTTGTAGTAGTAATGATGATGGTAGTAGTAATGATGATGGTAGTAGTAATGATGATGGTAGTTGTAGTAGTAATGATGATGGTAGTAGTAATGATGATGGTACTAGTAATGATGATGGTAGTAGTAATGATGATGGTAGTAGTAATGATGATGGTAGTTGTAGTAGTAATGATGATGGTAGTAGTAATGATGATGGTAGTAGTAATGATGATGGTAGTTGTAGTAGTAATGATGATGGTAGTTGTAGTAGTAATGATGATGGTAGTAGTAATGATGATGGTACTAGTAATGATGATGGTAGTAGTAATGATGATGGTAGTAGTAATGATGATGGTAGTAGTAATGATGATGGTAGTTGTAGTAGTAATGATGATGGTAGTAGTAATGATGATGGTAGTAGTAATGATGATGGTAGTTGTAGTAGTAATGATGATGGTAGTAGTAATGATGATGGTACTAGTAATGATGATGGTAGTAGTAATGATGATGGTAGTAGTAATGATGATGGTAGTTGTAGTAGTAATGATGATGGTAGTTGTAGTAGTAATGATGATGGTAGTTGTAGTAGTAATGATGATGGTAGTAGTAATGATGATGGTACTAGTAATGATGATGGTAGTAGTAATGATGATGGTAGTAGTAATGATGATGGTAGTAGTAATGATGATGGTAGTTGTAGTAGTAATGATGATGGTAGTAGTAATGATGATGGTAGTAGTAATGATGATGGTAGTTGTAGTAGTAATGATGATGGTAGTAGTAATGATGATGGTACTAGTAATGATGATGGTAGTAGTAATGATGATGGTAGTAGTAATGATGATGGTAGTTGTAGTAGTAATGATGATGGTAGTAGTAATGATGATGGTAGTAGTAATGATGATGGTAGTAGTAATGATGATGGTAGTAGTAATGATGATGGTAGTTGTAGTAGTAATGATGATGGTAGTAGTAATGATGATGGTAGTTGTAGTAGTAATGATGATGGTAGTTGTAGTAGTAATGATGATGGTAGTAGTAATGATGATGGTAGTAGTAATGATGATGGTAGTTGTAGTAGTAATGATGATGGTAGTAGTAATGATGATGGTAGTTGTAGTAGTAATGATGATGGTAGTAGTAATGATGATGGTAGTAGTAATGATGATGGTAGTAGTAATGATGATAGTAGTAGTAATGATGATGGTAGTAGTAATGATGATGGTAGTAGTAATGATGATGGTAGTAGTAATGATGATGGTAGTTGTAGTAGTAATGATGATGGTAGTTGTAGTAGTAATGATGATGGTAGTAGTAATGATGATGGTAGTAGTAATGATGATGGTAGTAGTAATGATGATGGTAGTTGTAGTAGTAATGATGATGGTAGTAGTAATGATGATGGTAGTTGTAGTAGTAATGATGATGGTAGTAGTAATGATGATGGTAGTAGTAATGATGATGGTAGTAGTAATGATGATGGTAGTAGTAATGATGATGGTAGTAGTAATGATGATGGTAGTTGTAGTAGTAATGATGATGGTAGTAGTAATGATGATGGTAGTAGTAATGATGATGGTAGTAGTAATGATGATGGTAGTAGTAATGATGATGGTAGTAGTAATGATGATGGTAGTAGTAATGATGATGGTAGTTGTAGTAGTAATGATGATGGTAGTAGTAATGATGATGGTAGTTGTAGTAGTAATGATGATGGTAGTAGTAATGATGATGGTAGTAGTAATGATGATGATGGTAGTAGTAATGATGATGGTAGTTGTAGTAGTAATGATGATGGTAGTAGTAATGATGATGGTAGTAGTAATGATGATGGTAGTTGTAGTAGTAATGATGATGGTAGTAGTAATGATGATGGTAGTTGTAGTAGTAATGATGATGGTAGTTGTAATGATGATGGTAGTTGTAGTAGTAATGATGATGGTAGTAGTAATGATGATGGTAGTAGTAATGATGATGGTAGTTGTAGTAGTAATGATGATGGTAGTAGTAATGATGATGGTACTAGTAATGATGATGGTAGTAGTAATGATGATGGTAGTAGTAATGATGATGGTAGTTGTAGTAGTAATGATGATGGTAGTAGTAATGATGATGGTAGTAGTAATGATGATGGTAGTTGTAGTAGTAATGATGATGGTAGTAGTAATGATGATGGTAGTAGTAATGATGATGGTAGTTGTAGTAGTAATGATGATGGTAGTAGTAATGATGATGGTACTAGTAATGATGATGGTAGTAGTAATGATGATGGTAGTAGTAATGATGATGGTAGTTGTAGTAGTAATGATGATGGTAGTAGTAATGATGATGGTAGTAGTAATGATGATGGTAGTAGTAATGATGATGGTAGTAGTAATGATGATGGTAGTTGTAGTAGTAATGATGATGGTAGTAGTAATGATGATGGTAGTTGTAGTAGTAATGATGATGGTAGTTGTAGTAGTAATGATGATGGTAGTAGTAATGATGATGGTAGTAGTAATGATGATGGTAGTTGTAGTAGTAATGATGATGGTAGTAGTAATGATGATGGTAGTTGTAGTAGTAATGATGATGGTAGTAGTAATGATGATGGTAGTAGTAATGATGATGGTAGTAGTAATGATGATAGTAGTAGTAATGATGATGGTAGTAGTAATGATGATGGTAGTAGTAATGATGATGGTAGTAGTAATGATGATGGTAGTTGTAGTAGTAATGATGATGGTAGTTGTAGTAGTAATGATGATGGTAGTAGTAATGATGATGGTAGTAGTAATGATGATGGTAGTAGTAATGATGATGGTAGTAGTAATGATGATGGTAGTTGTAGTAGTAATGATGATGGTAGTAGTAATGATGATGGTAGTTGTAGTAGTAATGATGATGGTAGTAGTAATGATGATGGTAGTAGTAATGATGATGGTAGTAGTAATGATGATGGTAGTAGTAATGATGATGGTAGTTGTAGTAGTAATGATGATGGTAGTAGTAATGATGATGGTAGTTGTAGTAGTAATGATGATGGTAGTAGTAATGATGATGGTAGTAGTAATGATGATGGTAGTAGTAATGATGATGGTAGTAGTAATGATGATGGTAGTTGTAGTAGTAATGATGATGGTAGTAGTAATGATGATGGTAGTAGTAATGATGATAGTAGTGGTAATTATGATGATGGTAGTTGTAGTAGTAATGATGATGGTAGTAGTAATGATGATGGTAGTAGTAATGATGATGGTAGTAGTAATGATGATGGTAGTAGTAATGATGATGGTAGTAGTAATGATGATGGTAGTTGTAGTAGTAATGATGATGGTAGTTGTAGTAGTAATGATGATGGTAGTTGTAGTAGTAATGATGATAGTAGTAGTAATTATGATGGTAGTAGTAATGATGATGGTAGTTGTAGTAGTAATGATGATGGTAGTTGTAGTAGTAATGATGATGGTAGTTGTAGTAGGATTGATGATGGTAGTAGTAATGATGATGGTAGTTGTAGTAGTAATGATGATGGTAGTTGTAGTAGTAATGATGATGGTAGTTGTAGTAGTAATGATGATGGTAGTAGTAATGATGATGGTAGTAGTAATGATGATGGTAGTAGTAATGATGATGGTAGTTGTAGTAGTAATGATGATGGTAGTTGTAGTAGTAATGATGATGGTAGTTGTAATGATGATGGTAGTAGTAATTATGATGGTAGTAGTAATGATGATGGTAGTAGTAATGATGATAGTAGTGGTAATTATGATGATGGTAGTTGTAGTAGTAATGATGATGGTAGTAGTAATGATGATGGTAGTAGTAATGATGATGGTAGTAGTAATGATGATGGTAGTAGTAATGATGATGGTAGTAGTAATGATGATGGTAGTAGTAATGATGATGGTAGTAGTAATGATGATGGTAGTAGTAATGATGATGGTAGTTGTAGTATAATGATGATGGTAGTTGTAGTAGTAATGATGATGGTAGTTGTAGTAGTAATGATGATAGTAGTAGTAATTATGATGGTAGTAGTAATGATGATGGTAGTTGTAGTAGTAATGATGATGGTAGTTGTAGTAGTAATGATGATGGTAGTTGTAGTAGGATTGATGATGGTAGTAGTAATGATGATGGTAGTTGTAGTAGTAATGATGATGGTAGTTGTAGTAGTAATGATGATGGTAGTTGTAGTAGTAATGATGATGGTAGTAGTAATGATGATGGTAGTAGTAATGATGATGGTAGTTGTAGTAGTAATGATGATGGTAGTTGTAGTAGTAATGATGATGGTAGTTGTAATGATGATGGTAGTAGTAATTATGATGGTAGTAGTAATGATGATGGTAGTAGTAATGATGATAGTAGTGGTAATTATGATGATGGTAGTTGTAGTAGTAATGATGATGGTAGTAGTAATGATGATGGTAGTAGTAATGATGATGGTAGTAGTAATGATGATGGTAGTAGTAATGATGATGGTAGTAGTAATGATGATGGTAGTAGTAATGATGATGGTAGTAGTAATGATGATGGTAGTTGTAGTAGTAATGATGATGGTAGTTGTAGTAGTAATGATGATGGTAGTGGTAATGATGATGATAGTTGTCGTAGTACTGATGATGATAGTAGTAATTATGATGGTAGTTTTAGTAGTAATGATGATGGTAGTGGTAATGATGATGATAGTAGTAATTATGATGGTAGTAGTAATGATGATGGTAGTTGTAGTAGTAATGATGATGGTAGTTGTAGTAGTAATGATGATGGTAGTTGTAGTAGTAATGATGATGGTAGTAGTAATGATGATGGTAGTAGTAATGATGATGGTAGTTGTAGTAGTAATGATGATGGTAGTAGTAATGATGATGATAGTAGTAATGATGATGGTAGTAGTAATGATGATGGTAGTTGTAGTAGTAATGATGATGATAGTAGTAATGATGATGGTAGTAGTAATGATGATGGTAGTTGTAGTAGTAATGATGATGATAGTAGTAATGATGATGGTAGTTGTAATGATGATGGTAGTAGTAATGATGATGGTAGTTGTAGTAGTAATGATGATGATAGTAGTAATGATGATGGTAGTAGTAATGATGATGGTAGTTGTAGTAGTAATGATGATGGTAGTAGTAATGATGATGGTAGTTGTAGTAGTAATGATGATGGTAGTTGTAGTAGTAATGATGATGATAGTAGTAATGATGATGGTAGTAGTAATGATGATGGTAGTTGTAATGATGATGGTAGTTGTAATGATGATGGTAGTTGTAGTAGTAATGATGATGGTAGTGGTAATGATGATGATAGTTGTCGTAGTACTGATGATGATAGTAGTAATGATGATGGTAGTAGTAATGATGATGGTAGTTGTAGTAGTAATGATGATGGTAGTTGTAGTAGTAATGATGATGGTAGTAGTAATGATGATGGTAGTAGTAATGATGATGGTAGTTGTAGTAGTAATGATGATGATAGTAGTAATGATGATGGTAGTAGTAATGATGATGGTAGTTGTAGTAGTAATGATGATGGTAGTAGTAATGATGATGGTAGTAGTAATGATGATGGTAGTTGTAGTAGTAATGATGATGGTAGTAGTAATGATGATGGTAGTAGTAATGATGATGGTAGTTGTAGTAGTAATGATGATGGTAGTTGTAATGATGATGGTAGTAGTAATGATGATGGTAGTTGTAGTAGTAATGATGATGGTAGTAGTAATGATGATGGTAGTAGTAATGATGATGGTAGTTGTAGTAGTAATGATGATGGTAGTAGTAATGATGATGGTAGTTGTAGTAGTAATGATGATGGTAGTTGTAATGATGATGGTAGTTGTAGTAGTAATGATGATGGTAGTAGTAATGATGATGGTAGTAGTAATGATGATGGTAGTTGTAGTAGTAATGATGATGGTAGTAGTAATGATGATGGTACTAGTAATGATGATGGTAGTAGTAATGATGATGGTAGTAGTAATGATGATGGTAGTTGTAGTAGTAATGATGATGGTAGTAGTAATGATGATGGTAGTAGTAATGATGATGGTAGTTGTAGTAGTAATGATGATGGTAGTAGTAATGATGATGGTAGTAGTAATGATGATGGTAGTTGTAGTAGTAATGATGATGGTAGTAGTAATGATGATGGTACTAGTAATGATGATGGTAGTAGTAATGATGATGGTAGTAGTAATGATGATGGTAGTTGTAGTAGTAATGATGATGGTAGTAGTAATGATGATGGTAGTAGTAATGATGATGGTAGTAGTAATGATGATGGTAGTAGTAATGATGATGGTAGTTGTAGTAGTAATGATGATGGTAGTAGTAATGATGATGGTAGTTGTAGTAGTAATGATGATGGTAGTTGTAGTAGTAATGATGATGGTAGTAGTAATGATGATGGTAGTAGTAATGATGATGGTAGTTGTAGTAGTAATGATGATGGTAGTAGTAATGATGATGGTAGTTGTAGTAGTAATGATGATGGTAGTAGTAATGATGATGGTAGTAGTAATGATGATGGTAGTAGTAATGATGATAGTAGTAGTAATGATGATGGTAGTAGTAATGATGATGGTAGTAGTAATGATGATGGTAGTAGTAATGATGATGGTAGTTGTAGTAGTAATGATGATGGTAGTTGTAGTAGTAATGATGATGGTAGTAGTAATGATGATGGTAGTAGTAATGATGATGGTAGTAGTAATGATGATGGTAGTAGTAATGATGATGGTAGTTGTAGTAGTAATGATGATGGTAGTAGTAATGATGATGGTAGTTGTAGTAGTAATGATGATGGTAGTAGTAATGATGATGGTAGTAGTAATGATGATGGTAGTAGTAATGATGATGGTAGTAGTAATGATGATGGTAGTTGTAGTAGTAATGATGATGGTAGTAGTAATGATGATGGTAGTTGTAGTAGTAATGATGATGGTAGTAGTAATGATGATGGTAGTAGTAATGATGATGGTAGTAGTAATGATGATGGTAGTAGTAATGATGATGGTAGTTGTAGTAGTAATGATGATGGTAGTAGTAATGATGATGGTAGTAGTAATGATGATAGTAGTGGTAATTATGATGATGGTAGTTGTAGTAGTAATGATGATGGTAGTAGTAATGATGATGGTAGTAGTAATGATGATGGTAGTAGTAATGATGATGGTAGTAGTAATGATGATGGTAGTAGTAATGATGATGGTAGTTGTAGTAGTAATGATGATGGTAGTTGTAGTAGTAATGATGATGGTAGTTGTAGTAGTAATGATGATAGTAGTAGTAATTATGATGGTAGTAGTAATGATGATGGTAGTTGTAGTAGTAATGATGATGGTAGTTGTAGTAGTAATGATGATGGTAGTTGTAGTAGGATTGATGATGGTAGTAGTAATGATGATGGTAGTTGTAGTAGTAATGATGATGGTAGTTGTAGTAGTAATGATGATGGTAGTTGTAGTAGTAATGATGATGGTAGTAGTAATGATGATGGTAGTAGTAATGATGATGGTAGTAGTAATGATGATGGTAGTTGTAGTAGTAATGATGATGGTAGTTGTAGTAGTAATGATGATGGTAGTTGTAATGATGATGGTAGTAGTAATGATGATGGTAGTAGTAATGATGATAGTAGTGGTAATTATGATGATGGTAGTTGTAGTAGTAATGATGATGGTAGTAGTAATGATGATGGTAGTAGTAATGATGATGGTAGTAGTAATGATGATGGTAGTAGTAATGATGATGGTAGTAGTAATGATGATGGTAGTAGTAATGATGATGGTAGTAGTAATGATGATGGTAGTAGTAATGATGATGGTAGTTGTAGTAGTAATGATGATGGTAGTTGTAGTAGTAATGATGATGGTAGTTGTAGTAGTAATGATGATAGTAGTAGTAATTATGATGGTAGTAGTAATGATGATGGTAGTTGTAGTAGTAATGATGATGGTAGTTGTAGTAGTAATGATGATGGTAGTTGTAGTAGGATTGATGATGGTAGTAG
Organism: Oncorhynchus gorbuscha; assembly: GCF_021184085.1. Classification (NCBI taxonomy): domain Eukaryota; kingdom Metazoa; phylum Chordata; class Actinopteri; order Salmoniformes; family Salmonidae; genus Oncorhynchus; species Oncorhynchus gorbuscha. Next base: position 67,494,822 of record NC_060191.1, on the reverse strand, counting down.
TAATGATGATGGTAGTTGTAGTAGTAATGATGATGGTAGTTGTAGTAGTAATGATGATGGTAGTTGTAGTAGTAATGATGATGGTAGTAGTAATGATGATGGTAGTAGTAATGATGATGGTAGTAGTAATGATGATGGTAGTTGTAGTAGTAATGATGATGGTAGTTGTAGTAGTAATGATGATGGTAGTTGTAATGATGATGGTAGTAGTAATTATGATGGTAGTAGTAATGATGATGGTAGTAGTAATGATGATAGTAGTGGTAATTATGATGATGGTAGTTGTAGTAGTAATGATGATGGTAGTAGTAATGATGATGGTAGTAGTAATGATGATGGTAGTAGTAATGATGATGGTAGTAGTAATGATGATGGTAGTAGTAATGATGATGGTAGTAGTAATGATGATGGTAGTTGTAGTAGTAATGATGATGGTAGTTGTAGTAGTAATGATGATGGTAGTGGTAATGATGATGATAGTTGTCGTAGTACTGATGATGATAGTAGTAATTATGATGGTAGTTGTAGTAGTAATGATGATGGTAGTGGTAATGATGATGATAGTAGTAATTATGATGGTAGTAGTAATGATGATGGTAGTTGTAGTAGTAATGATGATGGTAGTTGTAGTAGTAATGATGATGGTAGTAGTAATGATGATGGTAGTAGTAATGATGATGGTAGTAGTAATGATGATGGTAGTTGTAGTAGTAATGATGATGGTAGTAGTAATGATGATGATAGTAGTAATGATGATGGTAGTAGTAATGATGATGGTAGTTGTAGTAGTAATGATGATGATAGTAGTAATGATGATGGTAGTAGTAATGATGATGGTAGTTGTAGTAGTAATGATGATGATAGTAGTAATGATGATGGTAGTTGTAATGATGATGGTAGTAGTAATGATGATGGTAGTTGTAGTAGTAATGATGATGATAGTAGTAATGATGATGGTAGTAGTAATGATGATGGTAGTTGTAGTAGTAATGATGATGGTAGTAGTAATGATGATGGTAGTTGTAGTAGTAATGATGATGGTAGTTGTAGTAGTAATGATGATGATAGTAGTAATGATGATGGTAGTAGTAATGATGATGGTAGTTGTAATGATGATGGTAGTTGTAATGATGATGGTAGTTGTAGTAGTAATGATGATGGTAGTGGTAATGATGATGATAGTTGTCGTAGTACTGATGATGATAGTAGTAATTATGATGGTAGTAGTAATGATGATGGTAGTTGTAGTAGTAATGATGATGGTAGTTGTAGTAGTAATGATGATGGTAGTAGTAATGATGATGGTAGTAGTAATGATGATGGTAGTTGTAGTAGTAATGATGATGATAGTAGTAATGATGATGGTAGTAGTAATGATGATGGTAGTTGTAGTAGTAATGATGATGGTAGTAGTAATGATGATGGTAGTAGTAATGATGATGGTAGTTGTAGTAGTAATGATGATGGTAGTAGTAATGATGATGGTAGTAGTAATGATGATGGTAGTTGTAGTAGTAATGATGATGGTAGTTGTAATGATGATGGTAGTAGTAATGATGATGGTAGTTGTAGTAGTAATGATGATGGTAGTTGTAATGATGATGGTAGTAGTAATGATGATGGTAGTTGTAGTAGTAATGATGATGGTAGTAGTAATGATGATGGTAGTAGTAATGATGATGGTAGTTGTAGTAGTAATGATGATGGTAGTTGTAATGATGATGGTAGTTGTAGTAGTAATGATGATGGTAGTTGTAGTAGTAATGATGATGGTAGTAGTAATGATGATGGTAGTGGTAGTAGTAATGATGATGGTAGTAGTAATGATGATGGTAGTAGTAATTATGATGGTAGTTGTAGTAGTAATGATGATAGTAGTGGTAGTAATGATGATGGTAGTAGTAATGATGATGGTAGTAGTAATGATGATGGTAGTAGTAATGATGATGGTAGTAGTAATGATGATGGTAGTTGTAGTAGTAATGATGATGGTAGTAGTAATGATGATGGTAGTAGTAATGATGATAGTAGTGGTAATTATGATGATGGTAGTTGTAGTAGTAATGATGATGGTAGTAGTAATGATGATGGTAGTAGTAATGATGATGGTAGTAGTAATGATGATGGTAGTAGTAATGATGATGGTAGTTGTAGTAGTAATGATGATGGTAGTTGTAGTAGTAATGATGATGGTAGTTGTAGTAGTAATGATGATAGTAGTAGTAATTATGATGGTAGTAGTAATGATGATGGTAGTTGTAGTAGTAATGATGATGGTAGTTGTAGTAGTAATGATGATGGTAGTTGTAGTAGGATTGATGATGGTAGTAGTAATGATGATGGTAGTTGTAGTAGTAATGATGATGGTAGTTGTAGTAGTAATGATGATGGTAGTTGTAGTAGTAATGATGATGGTAGTAGTAATGATGATGGTAGTAGTAATGATGATAGTAGTAGTAATGATGATAGTAGTGGTAATTATGATGATGGTAGTAGTAATGATGATGGTAGTAGTAATGATGATGGTAGTTGTAGTAGTAATGATGATGGTAGTTGTAGTAGTAATGATGATGGTAGTTGTAATGATGATGGTAGTAGTAATTATGATGGTAGTAGTAATGATGATGGTAGTAGTAATGATGATAGTAGTGGTAATTATGATGATGGTAGTTGTAGTAGTAATGATGATGGTAGTAGTAATGATGATGGTAGTAGTAATGATGATGGTAGTAGTAATGATGATGGTAGTAGTAATGATGATGGTAGTAGTAATGATGATGGTAGTAGTAATGATGATGGTAGTAGTAATGATGATGGTAGTTGTAGTAGTAATGATGATGGTAGTTGTAGTAGTAATGATGATGGTAGTTGTAGTAGTAATGATGATGGTAGTTGTAGTAGTAATGATGATAGTAGTAGTAATTATGATGGTAGTAGTAATGATGATGGTAGTTGTAGTAGTAATGATGATGGTAGTTGTAGTAGTAATGATGATGGTAGTTGTAGTAGGATTGATGATGGTAGTAGTAATGATGATGGTAGTTGTAGTAGTAATGATGATGGTAGTTGTAGTAGTAATGATGATGGTAGTTGTAGTAGTAATGATGATGGTAGTAGTAATGATGATGGTAGTAGTAATGATGATAGTAGTAGTAATGATGATAGTAGTGGTAATTATGATGATGGTAGTAGTAATGATGATGGTAGTAGTAATGATGATGGTAGTTGTAGTAGTAATGATGATGGTAGTTGTAGTAGTAATGATGATGGTAGTTGTAATGATGATGGTAGTAGTAATTATGATGGTAGTAGTAATTATGATGGTAGTTGTAATTATGATGGTAGTTGTAGTAGTAATGATGATGGTAGTTGTAATGATGATGGTAGTAGTAATGATGATGGTAGTAGTAATGATGATGGTAGTAGTAATGATGATGGTAGTAGTAATGATGATGGTAGTTGTAGTAGTAATGATGATGGTAGTAGTAATGATGATGGTAGTTGTAGTAGTAATGATGATGGTAGTAGTAATGATGATGGTAGTTGTAGTAGTAATGATGATGGTAGTTGTAGTAGTAATGATGATGGTAGTAGTAATGATGATGGTAGTTGTAGTAGTAATGATGATGGTAGTAGTAATGATGATGGTGGTAGTAATGATGATGGTAGTTGTAGTAGTAATGATGATGGTAGTTGTAGTAGTAATGATGATGGTAGTAGTAATTATGATGGTGGTAGTAATGATGATGGTAGTTGTAGTAGTAATGATGATGGTAGTTGTAGTAGTAATGATGATGGTAGTTGTAGTAGTAATGATGATGGTAGTTGTAGTAGTAATGATGGTAGTTGTAGTAGTAATGATGATGGTAGTAGTAATGATGATGGTAGTAGTAATTATGATGGTAGTTGTAGTAGTAATTATGATGGTAGTAGTAATTATGATGGTAGTTGTAGTAGTAATGATGATGGTAGTTGTAGTAGTAATGATGATGGTAGTAGTAATTATGATGGTAGTAGTAATGATGATGGTAGTTGTAGTAGTAATGATGATGGTAGTTGTAGTAGTAATGATGATGGTAGTTGTAATGATGATGGTAGTAGTAATGATGATGATAGTTGTCGTAGTACTGATGATGGTAGTAGTAATGATGATGGTAGTAGTAATGATGATGGTAGTTGTAGTAGTAATTATGATGGTAGTAGTAATTATGATGGTAGTAGTAATGATGATGGTAGTTGTAGTAGTAATTATGATGGTAGTAGTAATGATGATGATAGTAGTAATGATGATGGTAGTAGTAATGATGATGGTAGTTGTAGTAGTAATGATGATGGTAGTTGTAGTAGTAATGATGATGGTAGTTGTAGTAGTAATGATGATGATAGTAGTAATGATGATGGTAGTAGTAATGATGATGGTAGTTGTAGTAGTAATGATGATGGTAGTAGTAATGATGATGGTAGTAGTAATGATGATGGTAGTTGTAGTAGTAATGATGATGGTAGTTGTAGTAGTAATGATGATGGTAGTGGTAATGATGATGATAGTTGTCGTAGTACTGATGATGATAGTAGTAATTATGATGGTAGTTGTAGTAGTAATGATGATGGTAGTGGTAATGATGATGATAGTAGTAATTATGATGGTAGTAGTAATGATGATGGTAGTTGTAGTAGTAATGATGATGGTAGTTGTAGTAGTAATGATGATGGTAGTTGTAGTAGTAATGATGATGATAGTAGTAATGATGATGGTAGTAGTAATGATGATGGTAGTTGTAGTAGTAATGATGATGGTAGTAGTAATGATGATGATAGTAGTAATGATGATGGTAGTAGTAGTGATGATGGTAGTTGTAGTAGTAATGATGATGATAGTAGTAATGATGATGGTAGTAGTAATGATGATGGTAGTTGTAGTAGTAATGATGATGATAGTAGTAATGATGATGGTAGTTGTAATGATGATGGTAGTAGTAATGATGATGGTAGTTGTAGTAGTAATGATGATGATAGTAGTAATGATGATGGTAGTAGTAATGATGATGGTAGTTGTAGTAGTAATGATGATGGTAGTAGTAATGATGATGGTAGTTGTAGTAGTAATGATGATGGTAGTTGTAGTAGTAATGATGATGATAGTAGTAATGGTGATGGTAGTAGTAATGATGATGGTAGTTGTAGTAGTAATGATGATGGTAGTTGTAATGATGATGGTAGTTGTAGTAGTAATGATGATGGTAGTGGTAATGATGATGATAGTTGTCGTAGTACTGATGATGATAGTAGTAATGATGATGGTAGTAGTAATGATGATGGTAGTTGTAGTAGTAATGATGATGGTAGTTGTAGTAGTAATGATGATGGTAGTAGTAATGATGATGGTAGTAGTAATGATGATGGTAGTAGTAATGATGATGGTAGTTGTAGTAGTAATGATGATGATAGTAGTAATGATGATGGTAGTAGTAATGATGATGGTAGTTGTAGTAGTAATGATGATGGTAGTAGTAATGATGATGGTAGTAGTAATGATGATGGTAGTTGTAGTAGTAATGATGATGGTAGTAGTAATGATGATGGTAGTAGTAATGATGATGGTAGTTGTAGTAGTAATGATGATGGTAGTTGTAATGATGATGGTAGTAGTAATGATGATGGTAGTTGTAGTAGTAATGATGATGGTAGTTGTAATGATGATGGTAGTAGTAATGATGATGGTAGTTGTAGTAGTAATGATGATGGTAGTAGTAATGATGATGGTAGTAGTAATGATGATGGTAGTTGTAGTAGTAATGATGATGGTAGTTGTAATGATGATGGTAGTTGTAGTAGTAATGATGATGGTAGTTGTAGTAGTAATGATGATGGTAGTAGTAATGATGATGGTAGTGGTAGTAGTAATGATGATGGTAGTAGTAATGATGATGGTAGTAGTAATTATGATGGTAGTTGTAGTAGTAATGATGATAGTAGTGGTAGTAATGATGATGGTAGTAGTAATGATGATGGAAGTAGTAATGATGATGGTAGTAGTAATGATGATGGTAGTTGTAGTAGTAATGATGATGGTAGTAGTAATGATGATGGTAGTAGTAATGATGATGGTAGTTGTAGTAGTAATGATGATGGTAGTTGTAATGATGATGGTAGTAGTAATGATGATGGTAGTTGTAGTAGTAATGATGATGGTAGTTGTAATGATGATGGTAGTAGTAATGATGATGGTAGTTGTAGTAGTAATGATGATGGTAGTAGTAATGATGATGGTAGTAGTAATGATGATGGTAGTTGTAGTAGTAATGATGATGGTAGTTGTAATGATGATGGTAGTAGTAATGATGATGGTAGTTGTAGTAGTAATGATGATGGTAGTTGTAGTAGTAATGATGATGGTAGTTGTAGTAGTAATGATGATGGTAGTAGTAATGATGATGGTAGTGGTAGTAGTAATGATGATGGTAGTAGTAATGATGATGGTAGTAGTAATTATGATGGTAGTTGTAGTAGTAATGATGATAGTAGTGGTAGTAATGATGATGGTAGTAGTAATGATGATGGAAGTAGTAATGATGATGGTAGTAGTAATGATGATGGTAGTAGTAATGATGATGGTAGTTGTAATACTGTGTGAGTGAGTGAGTGAGTGAGTGAGTGAGTGAGTGAGTGAGTGAGTGGAGTGAGTGAGTGAGTGAGTGAGTGAGTGAGTGAGTGAGTGAGTGAGTGAGTGAGATAGAGTGGGATAGAGTGTGTGTGTGTGTGTGTGTGTGTGTGTGTGTGTGTGTGTGTGTGTGTGTGTGTGTGTGTGTGTGTGTGTGTGTGTGTGTGTGTGTGTGTGTGTGTGTGTGTGTGTGTGTGTGTGTGTGTGTGTGTGTGTGTGTGTGTGTGTGTGTGTGTGTGTGTGATGTACTTGGGTGAGGAGACCAGCATTAGTCTTGTCTATCAGTCATGTATACATAGAAGACTCGTCAACAGAGATGTCAGCATGTTCCAGAGACTTCTGTGAGTCTTTAGCTGACACTCTAGGATTCTTCTAAACCTCATTGAGCATTCTGCACTGTGCTCTTGCAGTTATCTTTGCAGGACGGCCAGTCCTTGGGAGAGTAGCAGCAGTGCTGAACTTTCTCCATTTATAGACTATTTATCTTACCGTGGACTGACTTTTAGAGGTACCTTTGTAACCCTTTCCAGCTTTATGCAAGTCAACAATTCTTAATCGTAGGTCTTCTGAGATCTCTTTTGTTTGAGGCATGTTTCACATCAGGCAATGCTTCTTGTGAATAGTAAACTCACATTTTGTGAGTGTTTTTTATAGGGCAAGGCAGCTCTAACCAACATCTCCAATCTCGCCTCAGTGATTGGACTGCAGGTTAGCTGACTCCTGACTCCAATTAGCTGTTGGAGAAGTCATTAGCCTAGGGGTTCACATACTTTTTCCAACCTACACTGTGAATGTTTAAATTATGTATTCAATATAGACAAGAAAAATACAATAATTTGTGTGTTATTAACTTAAACGCACTATGTTTGTCAATTATTGTGACTTAGATGAAGATCAGATCAAATTTGATGACCAATTTATGCAGAAATCCAGGTAATTCCAAAGGGAGCCTACAGTCAATGGGAGAGATAATTAGTGCTGCTCCTCATGCCTCACTGTGGGCCGCCTCAGCCTCTAACCCACAGGACACTCATCCTCTGCATTTACATGGAAATGGCAGCACAACTATTTTTTTCAACAACACCCTATCTAGATTTAACCAGCTCTAACTCATAATGAAAAGCCTGGCAGCTTCGAGGAGGAGACTCTCTGACTACCTCACTCCTAATCTATGATTTCATCTGTCCTCATCATGGTGTGTGTGTGTGTGTGTGTGTGTGTGTGTGTGTGTGTGTGTGTGTGTGTGTGTGTGTGTGTGTGTGTGTGTGTGTGTGTGTGTGTGTGTGTGTGTGTGTGTGTGTGTGTGTGTGTGTGTGTGTGTGTGTGTGTGTGTGTGTGTGTGTGTGTGTGTGTGTGTGTGTGTGTGTGTCCTGCAGTCTCAACCATGTTTTTCTTACAGTAATTAGACTGTGCAGTGAACAAAGGGGACGTTCCTTCCTCTGCCAGTATATGCCATTCACTCACATAGACACATTTCAGTCAGTGGCATCTTTAGCATGCCTAATCTCTCACTAGACCTCAGTCTCCTCCGGTCCCCTCGGCTACCCTTCCTTCTCTCCTCCTGCTCCACTTCTCATCCACTCGTCCTATCCTCCTCTCTCCCTCTCCTCCTGCTTTACTTCTCTCTCATCCACTCGTCCTGTCCTCCTCTCTCCCTCTTCTCCTACTCTCATCCACTCATCCTGTCCCCCTCTCTCCCTCTCCTCCTACTCTCATCCACTCATCCTGTCCTCCTCTCTCCCTCTCCTCCTGCTTCACTTCTCATCCACTCATCCTGTCCTCCTCTCTCCCTCTTCTCCTACTCTCATCCACTCATCCTGTCCTCCTCTCTCCCTCTCCTCCTGCTTCACATCTCATCCACTCGTCCTGTCCTCCTCTCTCCCTCTTCTCCTACTCTCATCCACTCATCCTGTCCTCCTCTCTCCCTCTCCTCCTACTCTCATCCACTCATCCTGTCCTCCTCTCTCCCTCTCCTCCTGCTTCACTTCTCATCCTGTCCTCCTCTCTCCCTCTTCTCCTACTCTCATCCACTCATCCTGTCCTCCTCTCTCCCTCTTCTCCTGATCTGCTTCTCATCCACTCATCCTGTCCTCCTCTCTCCCTCTTCTCCTGATCTGCTTCTCATCCACTCATCCTGTCCTCCTCTCTCCCTCTCCTCCTGCTTCACTTCTCATCCACTCGTCCTGTCCTCCTCTCTCCCTCTTCTCCTACTTTCATCCACTCGTCCTGTCCTCCTCTCTCCCTCTCCTCCTACTCTCATCCACTCGTCCTGTCCTCCTCTCTCCCTCTCCTCCTACTCTCATCCACTCATCCTGTCCTCCTCTCTCCCTCTTCTCCTGATCTGCTTCTCATCCACTCATCCTGTCCTCCTCTCCCTCTCCTCCTATTCTCATCCACTCATCCTGTCCTCCTCTCTCCCTCTTCTCCTGATCTGCTTCTCATCCACTCGACCCGTACTCCTCTCTCCCTCTCCTCCTACTCTCATCCACTCATCCTCTCCTCCTACTCTCATCCACTCATCCTGTCCTCCTCTCTCCCTCTCCTCCTGATCTGCTTCTCATCCACTCATCCACTCCTCCTCTCTCCCTCTCCTCCTACTCTCATCCACTCATCCTGTCCTCCTCTCTCCCTCTCCTCCCCTTCATTACCTGTACATTACATTTCCATTTGAGTCATTTAGGAGACACTCTTATTCAGAGCAACATGCAGTTAGTGCATTTGTAAAAACATGTAATAATACAGTAGACTATAGAATATAGACTGTACTGTAGACTGTAGACAGACAGACAGACAGACAGACAGACAGACAGACAGACAGACAGACAGACAGACAGACAGACAGACAGACAGACAGACAGACAGACAGACAGACAGACAGACAGACAGACAGACAGACAGACAGACAGACAGACAGACAGACAGACAGACAGACAGACAGACAGACAGACAGACAGACAGACAGACAGACAGACAGACAGACAGACAGACAGACAGACAGACAGACAGACAGACAGACAGACAGACAGACAGACAGACAGACAGACAGACAGACAGACAGACAGACAGACAGACAGACAGACAGACAGACAGACAGACAGTTCCTTCTAACCCCAGAAAGTGAAAATGACTTCTCCCACCTCTCCTTTAGTGCCGTCTGTATGGCACAGTTACACAACCTGGAGCAAACTGATTCTGCAGATAAGATGGAGAGCCAGAGAAAGGGTTGCCATGGAGATGGCTTTCTGAACAGCTCTTTCTGAAGTGGGGGGGGGTGGGTTCAGTCAGTCGTTAACCTGGCGAGACACAACTCACATAAGACTGAATCGGTCAGTCGGTCTACAGTCTATAGTCTACAGTACAGTCTATAGTCTACAGTAACGTTACAATCTATAGTGTACAGTCTACAGTTTACAGCCTACAGTCTATAGTGTATAGTTTACAGTCTACAGTATATAGTCTACAGTTTGCAGTCTACAGTCTATAGTGTACAGTTTACAGCCTACAGTCTATAGTGTATAGTTTCCAGTCTACAGTATATAGTCTACAGTTTGCAGTCTACAGTTTACAGTCTATAGTGTACAGTTTACAGTCTACAATCTATAGTGTATAGTGTACAGTCTATAGTGTATAGTTTACAGTCTACAGTCTATAGTCTACAGTTTGCAGTCTACAGTTTACAGTCTACAGTCTATAGTGTACAGTTTACAGTCTATAGTACAGTCTACAGTTTACGGTCTATAGTGTATAGTCTACAGTCTACAGTCTATAGTGTATAGTTTACAGTCTACAGTCTATAGTGTATAGTTTACAGTCTATAGTGTACAGTACAGTCTAGTGTATAGTTTAGTCTACAGTCTATAGTTTACAGTCTACAGTACAGTCTACAGTACTGTCTATAGTCTACAGTACAGTCTACAGTACAGTCTACAGTTTACAGTCTACAGTCTATAGTCTACAGTACAGTCTATAAACTACAGTTTACAGTCTACAGTTTACAGTCTACAGTACAGGCTATAGTCTACAGTACAGTCTATAGTCTACAGTATAGTGTACAGTCTACAGTACAGTCTACAGTTTACAGTCTATAGTGTATAGTTTACAGTTTAAGTCTATAGTGTATAGTCTACAGTACAGTCTACAGTTTACAGTCTATAGTGTATAGTTTACAGTCTATAGTGTATAGTTTACAGTCTACAGTACAGTCTATAGTGTACATTCTACATTTACATTTACATTTACAGTTTACAGTACAGTCTACAGTCTATAGTGTATAGTTTACAGTCTATAGTGTATAATTTACAGTCTATAGTGTACATTCTACAGTTTACAGTACAGTCTACAGTCTATAGTGTATAGTTTACAGTCTATAGTGTACATTCTACAGTTTACAGTACAGTCTATAGTGTATAGTTTACAGTCTACAGTCTGCAGTCTACAGTCTATAGTGTATAGTTTACAGTCTACAGTCTGCAGTCTACAGTCTATAGTGTATAGTTTACAGTCTACAGTCTATAGTGTATAGTTTACAGTCTACAGTCTGCAGTCTACAGTCTATAGTGTATAGTTTACAGTCTACAGTCTGCAGTCTACAGTCTATAGTGTATAGTTTACAGTCTACAGTCTATAGTGTATAGTGTACAGTCTATAGTGTATAGTTTACAGTCTACAGTCTATAGTGTATAGTGTACAGTCTATAGTGTATAGTTTACAGTCTACAGTACAGTCTATAGTGTACATTCTACAGTTTACAGTACAGTTTACAGTCTATAGTGTATAGTTTACAGTCTACAGTACATTCTACAGTTTACAGTAGTCTACAGTCTATAGTGTATAGTTTACAGTCTACAGTCTGCAGTCTACTTTGTGTCCATATATACTCTCCCCCTCTGTCTCTTCAGAAGAGCTCCTTGCTAGATAGGACAAGGTGTTTTAATTAGACCTATTACAGGTGCCTCTCCTCTCTAGCTGAGCCATGATACTGTCCTCTGTGTCCTCTGATCTGTGGACATGATCAGCTCTGTAAAAGGCACTGTGAAGGTTGATCATCTCTGTAAAAGGCACTGTGCAGGTTGAGTAAGCATTTCACAGTAAGGTCTACACATCCACTGTGCAGGTTAATCATCTCTGTAAAAGGCACTGTGCAGGTTGAGTAAGCATTTCACAGTAAGGTCTACACATCCACTGTGCAGGTTAATCATCTCTGTAAAAGGCACTGTGCAGGTTGAGTAAGCATTTCACAGTAAGGTCTACACATCCACTGTGCAGGTTGATCATCTCTGTAAAAGGCACTGTGAAGGTTGATGAGCTCTGTAAAAGGCACTGTGCAGGTTAATCATCTCTGTAAAAGGCACTGGGCAGGTTAATCATCTCTGTAAAAGAGGATGACTAGTACTGGTAGTTGCTGTGTAGATCAGTGAGTCTGTGCAGGGCCTCGGTCCATCCACAGAGCGTTCTGAGCTGTAAACTTCCATGATGATTTCTAATGATCAACGTTTGTCTTCCAACCTGACATTCTGACAGCACTACAGCTGCTGCCCCATGGCTGCACACAGAGGAGGTAGACGAGGAAATGCCCTGACCACACACACACCTCCTGGGTCTCCTGTGTGTTACCTGAGGTGCAGGGTGACCCTGTTGTGTCGGCTCGGCTCAGGGCGATGACAGGATTGCTGGTAGAACACCGGTGACACATACACAGCCTCCTCTGCAGGCTTCCATTTTACGGCTGAGCAGTGACGTTGTCATGAAAGACACAGGCCTAGGGAACGTGTGAGAGATGAACAGTTGTATCCTTCCGCTCTTCTCCTGCAGAGTGTGTGTGTGTGTGTGTGTGTGTGTGTGTGTGTGTGTGTGTGTGTGTGTGTGTGTGTGTGTGTGTGTGTGTGTGTGTGTGTGTGTGTGTGTGTGTGTGTGTGTGTGTGTGTGTGTGTGTGTGTGTGTGTGTGTGTGTGTGTGTGTGTGTGTGTGTGTGACATAGCTTTATGAATGTAAATACGTCCTAGACAGAATGAATGCTGAATGACTTCGATGGGACTGTGATCAGAAATACAGACCAGCATCTACCTTCACAGTGGGTTCATCCAGACTCACCGTTAGTGAATTCATCATAACATAGCTAGGTGGGACAACCACATGTCACAGTAAGTCAATTCTTTTCTCAATAAAGTAGTTATGAGCAAAGTCGTTGACAGTAAGTAATAATATTATCTGCTACTCAGTCTGACCAGACAATGACAGAATCCGAGGGCAGTTGGTCACCGTGGAGACTGTTGGGTGGTCATTCAGAGAACAGGATCTGAGGGCAGTTGGTCACCGTGGAGACAGTTGGGTGGTCATTCAGAGAACAGAATCTGAGGGCAGTTGGTCACCGTGGAGACAGTTGGGTGGTCATTCAGAGAACAGAATCTGAGGGCAGTTGGTCACCGTGGAGACAGTTGGGTGGTCATTCAGAGAACAGAATCTGAGGGCAGTTGGTCACCGTGGAGACAGTTGGGTGGTCATTCAGAGAGCAGAATCTGAGGGCAGTTGGTCACCGTGGAGACAGTTGGGTGGTCATTCAGAGAACAGAATCCGAGGGCAGTTGGTCACCGTGGAGACAGTTGGGTGGTCATTCAGAGAGCAGGATCTGAGGGCAGTTGGTCACCATGGAGACAGTTGGGTGGACATTCAGAGAACAGAATCTGAGGGCAGTTGGTCACCGTGGAGACAGTTGGGTGGTCATTCAGAGAGCAGAATCTGAGGGCAGTTGGTCACCGTGGAGACAGTTGGGTGGTCATTCAGAGAACAGAATCTGAGGGCAGTTGGTCACCATGGAGACAGTTGGGTGGTCATTCAGAGAGCAGAATCTGAGGGCAGTTGGTCACCGTGGAAACAGTTGATTTGTCATTCAGAGAACAAATTCAGAGGTAGTTGGGCACCATGGAAACAGTTGATTTGTCATTTAGAGACCAGACGCCGACGGCAGAACGGGATGGTTGTAGTGTCAGAGCGTGTTACATCTCAGTCACACACACAGACTGGAGATCCAACAAGCATAGACTTTATTAAACCATACCTACAGTTACAATCTGAAGAATTACAAAAGTTATTTTGACATAAAAACACATTTATAAGACAGAGACAGATTAAAAGTGCAATGCGACATATGATAAGATGATTGAGAGTATGTGATATTGATAGACACAGCTCGGGCTGAAATGTGTTTATTCAAGTGTACAGAGTACCAGACAGACGATCCGTCTTAACAAAACAGGAAACAGATCAGTTCTTTCATTGGACAAAAACAGATATGAGGGCCATCGGGGGGGGGGCTGGCTGGCTGGCTGGCTGGCTGGCTGGGTTGGTTGAGTGAGTGAGTGAGTGAGTGAGTGAGTGAGTGAGTGAGTGAGTGAGTGAGTGAGTGAGTGAGTGAGTGAGTGAGTGAGTGAGTGAGTGAGTGAGTGAGTGAGTGAGTGAGTGAGTGAGTGAGTGGGTTGGTTGGGTGGGGGGGGGGTGTCTCTACAGGTTAAGAACTAGAAGTGGGGGAAATGATGTCACTACAATAAGTGAACTTGGACACACACACACACACACATCACTGTCCTCCCTCTAGTCTAGTGGAACCAACTTAATGTCTAGTGGAACCAACTTAATGTCTAGTGATGGTCACGGTTGTCTAACAGTTTACCTACATACACCACCGTATTTCTAAATGGACAGAGTCCCCCCTCAACTTCCTATATGCTGCTCCCTCTGCTGGAGAAATAAATAATTACAGTCTAAAACATGGAGGGAGAAGACCGTGGGAGAGGTGATGTGAGCACTCTACAGATGGGGGAGTCTTTAAGAGAGAAGGGGACCCGGGTGAGGCTGACGAGATGAGGGTACAGGTGGGGGAGAGTTCACAACAGGGAGCGAGAGAGACGGTTCTCGAGGAGGGGACAGGGTTGATGTGGGACATACAGGGACAGTTACGGCTGGATTGTCGGTGAAGATCATCCCATTATCTCCAGGCCTCTCAGAGACAAGCAGTAACAGTCTGTACTCAGTCAGTCTGTACTCAGTCAGTCTGTTCCAGTAACAGTCTGTACTCAGTCAGTCTGTTCCAGTAACAGTCTGTTCCAGTAACAGTCTGTACTCAGTCAGCCTGTACTCAGTCAGTCTGTTCCAGTAACAATCTGTACTCAGTCAGTCTGTTCCAGTAACAGTCTGTACTCAGTCAGTCTGTACTCAGTCAGTCTGTTCCAGTAACAGTCTGTACTCAGTCAGTCTGTACTCAGTCAGTCTGTTCCAGTGACAGTCTGTACTCAATCTGTCTGTACTCAGTCAGTCTGTACTCGGTCAGTCTGTACTCAGTCAGT
The DNA here is from genome assembly GCF_021184085.1 of Oncorhynchus gorbuscha. Classification (NCBI taxonomy): domain Eukaryota; kingdom Metazoa; phylum Chordata; class Actinopteri; order Salmoniformes; family Salmonidae; genus Oncorhynchus; species Oncorhynchus gorbuscha. The sequence goes on along the minus strand of NC_060191.1, from coordinate 67,479,822 downwards.
CTGTTCCAGTAACAGTCTATACTCAGTCAGTCTGTTCCAGTAACAGTCTGTACTCAGTCTGTACTCAGTCAGTCTATACTCAGTCAGTCTGTTCCAGTAACAGTCTGTACTCAGTCTGTACTCAGTCAGTCTGTACTCAGTCAGTCTGTACTCAGTCAGTCTGTTCCAGTAACAGTCTGTACTCAGTCAGTCTGTACTCAGTCAGTCTGTTCCAGTGTCAGTCTGTACTCAATCAGTCTGTTCCAGTGTCAGTCTGTACTCAGTCAGTCTGCTCCAGTGTCAGTCTGTACTCAGTCAGTCTGTTCCAGTATCAGTCTGTACTCAGTCAGTCTGTACTCAATCAGTCTGTTCCAGTGTCAGTCTGTACTCAGTCAGTCTGCTCCAGTGTCAGTCTGTACTCAATCAGTCTGTACTCAGTCAGTCTGTACTCAGTCAGTCTGTTCCAGTGTCAGTCTGTACTCAATCAGTCTGTACTCAGTCAGTCTGTACTCAGTCAGTCTGCTCCAGTGTCAGTCTGTACTCAATCAGTCTGTACTCAGTCAGTCTGTACTCAGTCAGTCTGCTACAGTGTCAGTCTGTACTCAATCAGTCTGTACTCAATCAGTCTGTACTCAGTCAGTCTGTTCCAGTGTCAGTCTGTTCCAGTGTCAGTCTGTTCCAGTGTCAGTCTGTACTCAGTCAGTCTGTACTCAATCTGTCTGTACTCAATCAGTCTGTACTCAGTCAGTCTGTACTCAATCAGTCTGTTCCAGTGTCAGTCTGTACTCAGTGTCAGTCTGTACTCAGTCAGTCTGTTCCAGTGACAGTCTGTACTCAATCTGTCTGTACTCAATCAGTCTGTACTCAATCAGTCTGTACTCAGTCAGTCTGTACTCAATCAGTCTGTTCCAGTGTCAGTCTGTATTCAGTGTCAGTCTGTACTCAGTCAGTCTGTTCCAGTGACAGTCTGTACTCAATCTGTCTGTACTCAATCAGTCTGTACTCAATCAGTCTGTACTCAGTCAGTCTGTACTCAGTCAGTCTGTTCCATGTCAGTCTGTTCCATGTCAGTCTATACTCAGTCAGTCTGTTCCAGTAACAATCTGTACTCAGTCAGTCTTTGTTCTCAGCCTCTCAGTCCATACCAGGAGCTTCTTACAGGTCCTCCATGTATTCCAGGGTGCACTGCAGTCCTAAAAGGCACTGTGGTAACAGTCTCTCTCTCCTCATGACACACCTGCTGCCCCTGCTTAGAGGTCCAGCTCATAGGCACAGGTGTGTGTGTGGCGGGGGGGGGTCGTTACTGGAATGTTCTGAAGACTTCGTGGGTTCTACGGCTGGTGGTCTATCCCCTATGGAACATACACAGACAATTAGATAACTGCACACACACTCTTACACACGTAGGAACTTTAGATAATGTCTCACCTTGTCTGGCCCCATTATCAGACATCTCTAAAGAGCTGAGAGAGGGAGAGAGAGAGAGGGATAGAGAGAGGGATTGAGAGAGAGAGAGAGAGAGGGATTGAGGGAGGAAAAGGAGGGAGGGAGAGAAAGAGGGGGAGTAGAGAGCGAGGGGGTGGAGAGAGAGAGGGGGTAGAAAGAGAGAGAGAGAGAGAGAGAGAGAGAGAGAGAGAGAGAGAGAGAGAGAGAGAGAGAGAGAGAGAGAGAGAGAGAGAGAGAGAGGGATTAATTCATTCAGACTGGCTGACATGAACTCTGTCATGTGTAATGGTGAGTGCTAACAGTCATGTCTAACACAGTCAGTGTTCTGTATGGATTCAACATCCTGTGCTTACATTCAACCAGGACACAGACAAGCTTACGGCACGAAGAGACAACACAACAATATATGATCACAACACACACACACACACACACACACACACACACACACACACACACACACACACACACACACACACACACACACACACACACACACACACACACACACACACACACACACACACACACACACACACCATCCAGCTGATAAGGAAAAAAAGCCCCATGCACAATTGTAAACTCCTGTGTGTGTGTGTGTGGGGGGGGGGGATTGCGATGAGCGTAATCAGGGTTAATCAGAGTCCAGAGGTTATCCATCCTGACCACATGGTCGACTCCGCCCCCCTCCTGACCACACACGCACTGCATCATGGGACTCAGGACAGGGCTTGGAATGGCTGTGTCAGCATGGAGGTCTCTGATAGGCCCACGACTGTGGATTGGCCCCTGTGATTGGATGATTGACTCACGCCAAGCGGGTCGGCGGTGAAAGCTGCAACGCTGTTCCGCATCTCATTCTCGCTGCCGCGCAACGGAATCAACGCCACATTACCATGACGCGTATCCGCCGGCAACGCACGGGTCACACGTGTTTGTACTGCATCCGCTGGCCACACGTTACCATCATACTGAGTGGGGAGAGAGAGAGAGAGAGAAGTGTGAGAGAGACAAAGAACAGCAAGAGACAAAGAGAAAGAGAAGTGAGAGAGAGAAAGAACAGCAAGAGACAAAGAGAAAGAGAAGTGTGAGAGAGACAAAGAGAAAGAGAAGTGGGAGAGAGACAAAGAACAGCAAGAGACAAAGAAAGAGAAGTGAGAGAGAGAGAAAGAACAGCGAGAGACAAAGAAAGAGAAGTGGGAGAGAGAGAGAGAACAGCGAGAGACAAAGAGAAAGAGAAGTGAGAGAGAGAGAAAGAACAGCAAGAGACAAAGAAAGAGAAGTGGGAGAGAGAGAGAGAACAGCGAGAGACAAAGAAAGAGAAGTGGGAGAGAGAGAGAGAACAGCGAGAGACAAAGAGAAAGAGAAGTGAGAGAGAGAGAAAGAACAGCAAGAGACAAAGAAAGAGAAGTGGGAGAGAGAGAGAGAACAGCGAGAGACAAAGAGAAAGAGAAGTGGGAGAGAGAGAGAGAACAGCGAGAGACAAAGAGAAAGAGAGAGAGCAAATTATACTCTGACCTTAATTCAGAAAGAATCATAATAACCAGTGTGACAGACAGAACAGTGGACCATAATAACCAGTGTGGCAGACAGAACAGTGTGGCAGACAGAACAGTGTGGCAGACAGAACAGTGGACCATAATAACCAGTGTGGCAGACAGAACAGTGTGGCAGACAGAACAGTGGACCATAATAACCAGTGTGACAGACAGAACAGTGTGGCAGACAGAACAGTGGACCATAATAACCAGTGTGGCAGACAGAACAGTGTGGCAGACAGAACAGTGGACCATAATAACCAGTGTGGCAGACAGAACAGTGTGGCAGACAGAACAGTGGACCATAATAACCAGTGTGACAGACAGAACAGTGTGGCAGACAGAACAGTGGACCATAATAACCAGTGTGGCAGACAGAACAGTGTGGCAGACAGAACAGTGGACCATAATAACCAGTGTGACAGACAGAACAGTGTGACAGACAGAACAGTGGACCATAATAACCAGTGTGGCAGACAGAACAGTGTGGCAGACAGAACAGTGGACCATAATAACCAGTGTGACAGACAGAACAGTGTGGCAGACAGAACAGTGTGGCAGACAGAACAGTGTGACAGACAGAACAGTGTGACAGACAGAACAGTGTGACAGACAGAACAGTGTGACAGACAGAACAGTGAATCATAATAACCAGTCTGACAGTATGTGTCCTCTCACCTGGATAGTGAGGAAGGTGGAGAACCACTCCCTCATCTCTGTCTGAGTGTCACAACACAGATACCTACAGAGGGAGAGAGTGAGACAGGAGAAAGAAAGAAAGAAAGAAAGAAAGAAGAGGGAGAGAACAGATGAGCTCCTGCATTTCTCAGCGTGTTTTCAGGAAGGACATACAGGATACTACCCTCTACAACACAACCTTCACTCCAAATCAAAACTTCAAACCTTCAACCTGATTTTGGATGGAATGACCCGGAAGGATTCCTACTACCAAAGATTCTTATTTCAAAGCTATACAGCAAATGATCTGTCAAAACACCATCCAACCTGGAACTGACTGAGTCATGTTTAGTCTGAAGCAATTTTTTATTTTCAAAAGCCAAGAAGAAAGATATATTACAATGAAATATTTTACTTTATAAGGACTGAATGCTAAATTAATGCTACCGAGCTTGATAGACAGAATGGATACAACTTCAATTAGCATGGAGGTGTGAAGTGAGAGGTGTCAAAGCCCTTGAGCATAACAATGGCAGGAGAGTTTCACAGCCCCCCCCCCCCATCCCATCCCAAATGCAGAGGCCTTTGAAGCCCTCTCCCGTTGTTCAGAAGTAATTCAAATTCAGTACTCTGTATGATACGGCACAAAAAGAGCACAAAATGAAGCTACTTATGGAAAATTGGTGAGTTGGTGGTTGAAGATATCCCTCTAGTGGTGTGGGGGCTGTGCTTTGGCAAAGTGGGTGGGGTTATATCCTGCCTGTTTGGCCTTGTCCGGGGGTATCGTCGGACGGGGCCACAGTTTCTCCTGACCCCTCCAGGCTCAGCCTCCAGTATTTATGCTGCAGTAGTTTATGTGTCGGGGGGCTAGGGTCAGTTTGTTATATCTGGAGTACTTCTCCTGTCTTATCCGGTGTCCTGTGTGAATTTAAGTGTGCTCTCTTTAATTCTCTCTTTCTCTCTTTCTTTCTCTCTCTCGGAGGACCTGACCCCTAGGACCATGCCTCAGGACTACCTGGCCTGATGACTCCTTGCTGTCCCCAGTCCACCTGTCCGTGCTGCTGCTCCAGTTTCAACTGTTCTGCCTGCGGCTATGGAACCCTGACCTGTTCACCAGACGTGCCACCTTGTCCCCCGGACCTGCTGTTTTCAATTCTCTTTCTCTACCACACTTGCTGTCTTTAACTGATCGGCTATGAAAAGACAACTGACATTTACTCCTGAGTTGCTGACCTGTTGCACCCTCTACAACCACTGTGATTATTATTATTTGACCCTGCTGGTCATCTATGAGCGTTTGAACATCTTGGCCGTGTTCTGTTATAATCTCCACCCGGCACAGCCAGAAAAGGACTGGCCTCCCCTCAGAGCCTGGTTCCTCTCTAGGTTTCTTCCTGGGTTTTGGCCTTTCTAGGGAGTTTTTCCAAGCCACCGTGCTTCTACACCTGCATTGCATGCTGTTTGGGGTTTTAGGCTGGGTTTCTGTACAGCACTTTGAGATATCAGCTGATGTACGAAGAGCTAAATAAATACATTGGATTTGAAAAATAAAAAAACAACTCTGCATCTATGCCCAGCCTGGTAAGAGGGGTCAAAAGGTTGTTTAGCATCCCCAGTAGCTCTGTAAGAGGGGTCAAAAGGTTGTTTAGCATCCCCAGTAGCTCTGTAAGAGGGGTCAAAGGGTTGTTCAGCATCCCCATTAGCTCTGTAAGAGGGGTCAAAAGGTTGTTCAGCATCCCCAGTAGCTCTGTAACAGGGGTCAAAAGGTTGTTTAGCATCCCCAGTAGCTCTGTAAGAGGGGTCAAAAGGTTGTTCAGCATCCCCAGTAACTCTGTAAGAGGGGTCAAAAGGTTGTTCAGCATCCCCAGTAGCTCTGTAAGAGGGGTCAAAAGGTTGTTTAGCATTCCCAGTAGCTCTGTAAGAGGGGTCAAAAGGTTGTTCAGCATCCCCAGTAGCTCTGTAAGAGGGGTCAAAAGGTTGTTCAGCATCCCCAGTAGCTCTGTAAGAGGGGTCAAAAGGTTGTTCAGCATCCCCAGTAGCTCTGTAAGAGGGGTCAAAAGGTTGTTCAGCATCCCCAGTAGCTCTGTAAGAGGGGTCAAAAGGTTGTTCAGCATCCCCAGTAGCTCTGTAAGAGGGGTCAAAAGGTTGTTTAGCATCCCCAGTAGCTCTGTAAGAGGGGTCAAAAGGTTGTTCAGCATCCCCAGTAGCTCTGTAAGAGGGATCAAAAGGTTGTTTCGCATCCCCATGTTATCCGCTGCAGGCCAGCTCTCAGGCACCAACGTGAGTCTGAAGCCATAGAGTGGCCAAACTCTTGTTTCTAAAAATGAATTCAAAGGCATTAATAAGACATCTTTCATTTCATTTGATGTAAGTCACAGCCTAATCACAGCCTGTATATAGACTATAATGATTTAATACAAGGTAATGTTATTTAAATGCTGAGGGCTTTATGTCCCTACCAGCCTAGTGTGTCACACTCGCTAATGCTTCACAATGTATTTCTTTGTAGGATCGAGCCTTGAAATAATTGAAATAATATAACCTAAATAATTCATTTCTGTTCCTTCTTAGTCTCCCTGTCTGGCTCCTGACCTATTTAGAGAGTTTATATGCTGTTTAATATGACATGTAGCCTATTTGAAATGATGAGCGGTAGGAAAGGACTTGATGGAGAGATGCACAACCCTCCATGAGCGATGAGATTTACAACTCTGCTCACATGCTCTACTCCCAACTTCCCCTCTCTCACACACCCGCACAAGCACACTAAGACACACACACAGTGCCGGGCGATAGAACCCTGGTGATAGAACCTTGGCAATAGAGCCCTGGCCGTCAACACTTTCTCTCCCCCACACTCTCCCTCTCTTTCTCTCCCTCTCTTTCTCTCCCCCACACTCTCCCTCTCTTTCTCTCCTTCTCTTTCTCTTTGTCTCTCTCAACTGCGCAACTTTTCTGCCTGTTGTTGCTAATGGCTTGACCCAGCAGCACACAGGTGTGTGTGTGTGTGGGGGGGGGGTGACCTTTCCACTCATGATCAAAAGTAAAAGTATTTATCATCAACTCAAACCTCTTTTTTATTTATTTATCTGAAACATACAATATAGTTGCAGTGAAGTCGCTCAACAACTACACCACATCAGTCATCCAACAGACTCCCATTCAGAGAGACACACAGAAGCATCCAGCATCCTGCTCAGGGGCACGTTGACAGATCTCCCACCAGGCCAAAAAACATGAACCCGAACCCCCCACAGTTCCCCAATAGCTGTCCCTCAACCATCTGAGACTCCTCCCACACCCTCCCTCAACCATCTGAGACCCCTCCCCCTCAACCATCTGAGACCACTCCCCCTCCCTCCCTCAACCATCTGAGACTCCTCCCACTCCCTCCCTCAACCATCTGAGACTCCTCCCACTCCCTCCCTCAACCATCTGAGACCACTCCCCCCACTCCCTCCCTCAACCATCTGAGACCACTCCCCCTCACTCCCTCAACCATCTGAGACCACTCCCCTCACTCCCTCCCTCAACCATCTGAGACCACTCCCACCCTCAACCATCTGAGACCACTCCCCCTCACTCCCTCAACCATCTGAGACCACTCCCCTCACTCCCTCCCTCAAACATCTGAGACCACTCCCCCTCACTCCTCGCTCAACCATCTGAGACCCCTCCCCTCACTCACTCCCTCAACCATCTGAGACCCCTCCCCTCACTCCTCCCTCAACCATCTGAGACCCCTCCCCTCACTCCTCCCTCAACCATCTGAGACCCCTCCCCCTCACTCACTCCCTCAACCATCTGAGACCCCTCCCCTCACTCCTCCCTCAACCATCTGAGACCACTCCCCCACTCCCTCCCTCAACCATCTGAGACCACTCCCCCTCACTCCCCCAACCATCTGAGACTCCTCCCACTCCCTCCCTCAACCATCTGAGACTCCTCCCACTCCCTCCCTCAACCATCTGAGACCACTCCCCCCACTCCCTCCCTCAACCATCTGAGACCACTCCCCCTCACTCCTTCAACCATCTGAGACCCCTCCCACAGTCCCTCCCTCAACCATCTGAGACCCCTCCCCCTCAACCATCTGAGACCACTCCCCCTCCCTCCCTCAACCATCTGAGACTCCTCCCACTCCCTCCCTCAACCATCTGAGACTCCTCCCACTCTCTCCCTCAACCATCTGAGACCACTCCCCCCACTCCCTCCCTCAACCATCTGAGACCGCTCCCCCTCACTCCCTCAACCATCTGAGACCCCTCCCACAGTCCCTCCCTCAACCATCTGAGACCACTCCCCCCACTCCCTTCCTCAACCATCTGAGACCCCTCCCCTCACTCCCTCCCTCAACCATCTGAGACCACTCCCTCCCTCAACCATCTGAGACCCCTCCCCCCACTCCCTCCCTCAACCATCCGAGACCCCTCCCCCCACTCCCTCCCTCAACCATCCGAGACCCCTCCCCCACTCCCTCCCTCAACCATCCGAGACCCCTCCCCCAACTCCCTCCCTCAACCATCCGAGACCCCTCCCCCCACTCCCTCCCTCAACCATCCGAGACCCCTCCCCCACTCCCTCCCTCAACCATCCGAGACCCCTCCCCCACTCCCTCCCTCAACCATCCGAGACCCCTCCCCCCACTCCCTCCCTCAACCATCCGAGACCACTCCCCCCACTCCCACCCTCAACCATTCGAGACCCTCCCCCCACTCCCACCCTCAACCATCTGAGACCCCTCCCCCCACTCCCTCCCTCAACCATCCGAGACCACTCCCCCACTCCCACCCTCAACCATCTGAGACCCCTCCCCCCACTCCCTCCCTCAACCATCCGAAACCACTCCCCCCACTCCCACCCTCAACCATCCGAGACCACTCCCCCACTCCCACCCTCAACCATCCGAGACCACTCCCCCCACTCCCCCTCAAACATCCGAGACCACTCCCCCCAACCATCCGAGACCACTCCCCCAACCATCCGAGACCACTCCCCCAACCATCCGAGACCACTCCCACCCTTAACCATCCGACACCACCCCCCAACCATTCGAGACCCCGCCCCCACTCCCTCCCTCAACCATCCGAGACCACTCCCCCCACTCCCACCCTCAACCATCCGAGACCCCTCCCCCCACTCCCTCCCTCAACCATCCGAGACCACTCCCCCCACTCCCACCCTCAACCATCCGAGACCACTCCCCCCACTCCCACCCTCAACCATCCGAGACCACTCCCCCCACTCCCACCCTCAACCATCCGAGACCACTCCCCCCACTCCCTCCCTCAACCATCCGAGACCACTCCCACCCTCAACCATCCGAGACCCCTCCCCCACTCCCACCCTCAACCATCTGAGACCACTCCCACCCTCAATCATCCGAGACCCCTCCCCCTCCACTCCCACCCTCAACCATCTGAGACCACTCCCCCCACTCCCTCCCTCAACCATCTGAGACCCCTCCCCCTCCACTCCCACCCTCAACCATCCGAGACCACTCCCCCCACTCCCACCCTCAACCATCCGAGACCACTCCCCCCCACTCCCACCCTCAACCATCTGAGACCCCTCCCCCTCCACTCCCACCCTCAACCATCTGAGACCACTCCCCCCACTCCCTCCCTCAACCATCTGAGACCCCTCCCCCTCCACTCCCACCCTCAACCATCCGAGACCACTCCCACCCTCAACCATCCGAGACCACTCCCACCGTCAACCATCTGAGACCACTCCCACCCTCAACCATCCGAGACCACTCCCACCCGACACCATCCGAGACCACTCCCCCTCAACCATCTGAGACCACTCCCCCCCCACTCCCACCCTCAACCATCTGAGACCACTCCCACCCTCAACCATCTGAGACCACTCCCCCCCCACTCCCACCCTCAACCATCCGAGACCACTCCCCTCCTCAACCATCCGAGACCACTCACCCCCACTCCCACCCTCAACCATCCGAGACCACTCCCCCCACTCCACTCCTCAACCATCCGAGACCACTCCCCTCCTCAACCATCCGAGACCACTCACCCCCACTCCCACCCTCAACCATCCGAGTCCACTCCCACCCTCAACCATCCGAGACCACTCCCCCCACTCCCACCCTCAACCATCCGAGACCACTCCCACCCTCAACCATCCGAGTCCACTCCCACCCTCTACCATCCGAGACCACTCCCCCCACTCCCACCCGAGACCATCCGAGTCCACTCCCACCCTCAACCATCCGAGACCACTCCCCCCACTCCCACCCTCAACCATCCGAGACCATCCCCCTCAACCATTCGAGACCACCCCCTCAACCATCCGAGACCACCCCCTCAACCATTCGAGACCCCCCCTCAACCATCCGAGACCACCCCCCTCAACCATTCGAGACCACCTCCCCCCACCTCAACCATCCGAGACCACCCCCTCAACCATCCGAGACCATCCCCCGTCATCCAATCGGGCCCCCCTCAAACATCCGAGATCCCCCTCAACCATCCGAGACCACCCCCCCCTCAAACATCCGAGACCCCCCCTCAACCATCCGAGACCCCCTCAAACATCCGAGACTCCACCCACATCAACCACCCGCCTCCCTCAAACATCCGAGAGTCCCCCCGAGACCATCCGAGACCATCCCACCCCCCCCCTCAACCATCCGAGACCACCCCACCCCTCAACCATCCGAGACCACCCCCTCAACCATCCAAGACCACCCCCTCAACCATCCGAGACCACCCCCTCAACCATCCGAGACCACCCCCCTCAAACATCCGAGATCCCCCTCAACCATCCGAGACCACCCCCACCCCCCTCAAACATCCGAGACCCCCACCTCAACCATCCGAGACCACCCCCAAACATCCGAGACTCCCCCCTCAACCATCCGAGACCACCCCCTCCCTCAAACATCCGAGACCACCCCCTCCCTCAAACATCCGAGTCCCCCCGAGACCACCCCCTCCCTCAAACATCCGAGAGTCCCCCGAGACCACTCCCACCCTCAACCATCCAAGACCCCCCTCAACCATCCGAGACCACTCCCCCTCAACCATCCGAGACCACCCCCTCCCCTCAACCATCCGAGACCTCCCCCTCAACCATCCGAGACCCCCCTCAACCATCCGAGACCACTCCCACCCTCAACCATCCGAGACCCCCTCAACCATCCGAGACCACTCCCACCCTCAACCATCCGAGACCCGCCCCTCAACCATCCAAGACCACCCCCCTCAACCATCCGAGACCACTCGCCCCTCAACCATCCGAGACCACTCCCCCTCAACCATCCGAGACCACTCCCCCCTCAACCATCCGAGACCACTCCCCTCTCAACCATCCGAGACCACTCCCCTCTCAACCATCCGAGACCACTCCCCTCTCAACCATCCGAGACCACTCCCCTCTCAACCATCCGAGACCACCCCCTCAACCATCCGAGACCACTCCCACCCTCAACCATCCGAGACCACTCCCCTCTCAACCATCCGAGACCACTCCCCTCTCAACCATCCGAGACCACCCCCCTCAACCATCCGAGACCACCCCCCTCAACCATCCGAGACCACTCCCTATGATATTTAACATACAATTTCAATCTAATCGAATAGAATCTACAGATTGCGTGTTGAAGATAAATAATTTTACTAAGATTATTAGTATATTAGTAATTGACTGACCCGGTCTCTCCAGATCTACTAACAGTACTATTTCCAGGGTCAATTTTAGATCAGTGTTATGCATTTTCAGCCATTCCTGAACCTGAGACCAGAACCAGGCTACCTGAGGGCAACACCAAAACAAATGGTCTATTGATTCTGTATCCTCACAACAAAATCTGCAGAGCTTCGATGATTTTATGCCCCAAATATTAATCATTTTGTTGGTGGCAAGAATTCAATATAATAATTTTAGCTGAAAAGCATGAATTCTTGAATCTTGCGTTGTTTTATATATCAACTCATACACCCTGTACCATGGAATCAGTACATCAAAAATCTCTTCCCAACTATTTTGCAATCTGTATGGCACAGTTGTCAACATCCTGGTCCTCAAATGAAACTGGTATTTATGCTATTTTAATTCCTCTGCCAGTTTTGATCCTTTATATTGGGCAGACAGACCAGCTCCCTGCCTCCTCCAGTTTCGATCCTTTATATTGGGCAGACAGACCAGTTCCCTACCTCCCCCAGCTGCCACCTGCCTCCTCCATTTTTGGGGCAATGCTGTAATCAATTGGTTGTACTCTTGGATTGAGCAGACCTTCCCGTACAATTCTGATAACTACCTGAAGGACATAACTCTACCATTACAATTGACAATATCATTTAAGAACAACATTCCCTTTTCAAACATCTTTCCCATAAATATTATATAGTATTTTATCAACCAGCACATTTGAGTTCAGCCATAGTATTTAATGTAATATTTGTTCTCTCTCTTCAGGGGGATGAAATTGAAATTGTAGTCTTCATCCTCTTTCTATCTCGCATCATACCCCCACTGCTGACATCATACCCCCACTGCTGACATCACACCCCCACTGCTGACATCACACCCCCACTGCTGACATCATACCCCCACTACTGACATCTGTTCCCTGGTGTTGCTCAGTAATTCTAGAGAAATACAGGACATGCTGTATAGCACACACACACACACACACACACACACACACACACACACACACACACACACACACACACACACACACACACACACACACACACACACACACACACACACACACACACACACACACACACACACAGTCAGGGACTCACCATTGCTGCCTCTCTGGCTTCTCCTGTTTTTCACTTCCATTGATCACAGTCAGACCCCAACTACAGAGAGAGAGAGATAGGAAACATCACAGTCAGACCCCAACTACAGAGAGAGAGAGATAGGAAACATCACAGTCAGACCCCAACTACAGAGAGAGAGAGATAGGAAACATCACAGTCAGACCCCAACTACAGAGAGAGAGAGATAGGAAACATCACAGTCAGACCCCGACTACAGAGAGAGAGAGATAGGAAACATCACAGTCAGACCCCGACTACAGAGAGAGAGAGATAGGAAACATCACAGTCAGACCCCAACTACAGAGAGAGAGAGATAGGAAACATCACAGTCAGACCCCAACTAGAGAGAAGAGATAGGAAACATCACAGTCAGACCCCGACTACAGAGAGAGAGAGATAGGAAACATCACAGTCAGACCCCGACTACAGAGAGAGAGAGATAGGAAACATCACAGTCAGACCCCAACTACAGAGAGAGAGAGATAGGAAACATCACAGTCAGACCCCGACTACAGAGAGAGAGAGAGATAGGAAACATCACAGTCAGACCCCGACTACAGAGAGAGAGAGATAGGAAACATCACAGTCAGACCCCAACTACAGAGAGAGAGAGATAGGAAACATCACAGTCAGACCCCAACTACAGAGAGAGAGATAGGAAACATCACAGTCAGACCCCGACTACAGAGAGAGATAGGAAACATAGGAAACATCACAGTCAGACCCCAACTACAGAGAGAGAGAGATAGGAAACATCACAGTCAGACCCCAACTACAGAGAGAGAGATAGGAAACATCACAGTCAGACCCCGACTACAGAGAGAGAGAGATAGGAAACATCACAGTCAGACCCCAACTACAGAGAGAGAGAGATAGGAAACATCACAGTCAGACCCCAACTACAGAGAGAGAGATAGAAACATCAGTCAGAAACTCACAGTCAGACCCCAACTACAGAGAGAGAGAGATAGGAAACATCACAGTCAGACCCCAACTACAGAGAGAGAGAGATAGGAAACATCACAGTCAGACCCCAACTACAGAGAGAGAGAGATAGGAAACATCACAGTCAGACCCCAACTACAGAGAGAGAGAGATAGGAAACATCACAGTCAGACCCCGACTACAGAGAGAGAGAGATAGGAAACATCACAGTCAGACCCCAACTACAGAGAGAGAGAGATAGGAAACATCACAGTCAGACCCCACTACAGAGAGAGAGAGATAGGAAACATCACAGTCAGACCCCGACTACAGAGAGAGAGAGATAGGAAACATCACAGTCAGACCCCGAGAGACTACAGAGAGAGAGAGATAGGAAACATCACAGTCAGACCCCGACTACAGAGACCCCGAGAGAGATAGGAAACATCACAGTCAGACCCCGACTACAGAGAGAGAGAGATAGGAAACATCACAGTCAGACCCCGACTACAGAGAGAGAGAGAGAGAGGAAACATCACAGTCAGACCCCGACTACAGAGAGAGAGAGATAGGAAACATCACAGTCAGACCCCGACTACAGAGAGAGAGATAGGAAACATCACAGTCAGACCCCAACTACAGAGAGAGAGAGATAGGAAACATCACAGTCAGACCCCACTACAGAGAGAGAGAGATAGGAAACATCACAGTCAGACCCCGACTACAGAGAGAGAGAGATAGGAAACATCACAGTCAGACCCCGACTACAGAGAGAGAGAGATAGGAAACATCACAGTCAGACCCCAGACTACAGAGAGAGAGAGATAGGAAACCCAGTCAGACCCCGACTACAGAGAGAGAGATAGAGTCAGACCATCAGTCAGACCCCAACTACAGAGAGAGAGAGATAGGAAACATCACAGTCAGACCCCAACTACAGAGAGAGAGAGATAGGAAACATCACAGTCAGACCCCGACTACAGAGAGAGAGAGAAACATCACAGTCAGAAACATCACAGTCAGACCCCAACTACAGAGAGAGAGAGATAGGAAACATCACAGTCAGACCCCAACTACAGAGAGAAACATCAGAGATAGGAAACATCACAGTCAGACCCCAACTACAGAGAGAGAGAGATAGGAAACATCACAGTCAGACCCCAACTACAGAGAGAGAGAGATAGGAAACATCACAGTCAGACCCCAACTCACAGAGAGAGAGAGGAAACATCACAGTCAGACCCCAACTACAGAGAGAGAGATAGGAAACATCACAGTCAGACCCCAACTACAGAGAGAGAGAGATAGGAAACATCACAGTCAGACCCCAACTACAGAGAGAGAGATAGGAAACATCACAGTCAGACCCCAACTACAGAGAGAGAGATAGGAAACATCACAGTCAGACCCCAACTACAGAGAGAGAGAGATAGGAAACATCACAGTCAGACCCCAACTACAGAGAGAGAGATAGGAAACATCACAGTCAGACCCCGACTACAGAGAGAGAGAGATAGGAAACATCACAGTCAGACCCCAACTACAGAGAGAGAGAGATAGGAAACATCACAGTCAGACCCCAACTACAGAGAGAGAGAGATAGGAAACATCACAGTCAGACCCCAACTACAGAGAAACATCACAGTCAGACCCCAACTACAGAGAGAGAGAGATAGGAAACATCACAGTCAGACCCCAACTACAGAGAGAGAGAGAAACATCACAGTCAGACCCCACTAGGAAACATCACAGTCAGACCCCGACTACAGAGAGAGAGAGATAGGAAACATCACAGTCAGACCCCGACTACAGAGAGAGAGAGAGATAGGAAACATCACAGTCAGACCCCGACTACAGAGAGAGAGAGATAGGAAACATCACAGTCAGACCCCAACTACAGAGAGAGAGACAGTCAGACCCCAACTACAGAGAGAGAGGAAACATCACAGTCAGACCCCAACTACAGAGAGAGAGAGATAGGAAACATCACAGTCAGACCCCAACTACAGAGAGAGAGAGGAAACATCACAGTCAGACCCCAACTACAGAGAAGAGATAGGAAACATCACAGTCAGACCCCAACTACAGAGAGAGAGAGATAGGAAACATCACAGTCAGACCCCGACTACAGAGAGAGAGAGATAGGAAACATCACAGTCAGACCCCAACTACAGAGAGAGAGAGATAGGAAACATCACAGTCAGACCCCGACTACAGAGAGAGAGAGATAGGAAACATCACAGTCAGACCCCGACTACAGAGAGAGAGAGATAGGAAACATCACAGTCAGACCCCGACTACAGAGAGAGAGAGATAGAAACATCACAGTCAGAAACATCATCAGACCCCAACAGTCAGACCCCAACTACAGAGAGAGAGAGATAGGAAACATCACAGTCAGACCCCAGACTACAGAGAGAGAGAGAGAGATAGGAAACATCACAGTCAGACCCCAACTACAGAGAGACCCCAACTACAGAGATAGGAAAAACATCACAGTCAGACCCCGACTACAGAGACCCCAGAGAGAGATAGGAAACATCACAGTCAGACCCCGACTACAGAGAGATAGAGATAGGAAACATCACAGTCAGACCCCGACTACAGAGAGAGAGAGATAGGAAACATCACAGTCAGACCCCGACTACAGAGAGAGAGAGATAGGAAACATCACAGTCAGACCCCAACTACAGAGAGAGAGAGATAGGAAACATCACAGTCAGACCCCAACTACAGAGAGAGAGAGATAGGAAACATCACAGTCAGACCCCGACTACAGAGAGAGAGAGATAGGAAACATCACAGTCAGACCCCGACTACAGAGAGAGAGAGATAGGAAACATCACAGTCAGACCCCAACTACAGAGAGAGAGAGATAGGAAACATCACAGTCAGACCCCAACTACAGAGAGAGAGAGATAGGAAACATCACAGTCAGACCCAGAGAGAGAGAGATAGGAAACATCACAGTCAGACTACAGAGAGAGAGAGATAGGAAACATCACAGTCAGACCCCAACTACAGAGAGAGAGAGATAGGAAACATCACAGTCAGACCCCGACTACAGAGAGAGAGAGATAGGAAACATCACAGTCAGACCCCGACTACAGAGAGAGAGAGATAGGAAACATCACAGTCAGACCCCGACTACAGAGAGAGAGAGATAGGAAACATCACAGTCAGACCCCGACTACAGAGAGAGAGAGATCGGAAACATCACAGTCAGACCCTGACTACAGAGAGAGAGAGATAGGAAACATCACAGTCAGACCCCAACTACAGAGAGAGAGAGATAGGAAACATCACAGTCAGACCCTGACTACAGAGAGATAGATAGAGAGAGATAGGAAACATTAACTTCTTATGGCTGCAGGGGAAGTATTGAGTAGCTTGGATGAAAAGGTGCCCAGAGTAAACTGCCAGCTCCTCAGTCTCAGTTGCTAATATATGCATATTATTATTAGTATTTGATAGACAACACTCTAAAGATTCCAAAACTGTCAAAATATTGTCTGTGAGTATAACAGAACTGATATTGCAGGCGAAACCCTCAGGAAAATCAAACCAGGAAGAGGTTTCTATTTTGAAAACTCTATGTTCCATAGCCTCCCTTTGCTTCATTTAAAGGGATATTAACCAGATTACTTTTCCTATCGCTTCCTCAAGGGGTCAACAGTCTTCAGACATAGTTTCAGGCTTTTATTTTGAAAAATGAGCCAGAACGATAACATCGTGTCAGGTGTTCGCGAGTTTTGTTGACGCAACAGAGTTTGGGCTGCCAT
Organism: Oncorhynchus gorbuscha; assembly: GCF_021184085.1. NCBI lineage: Eukaryota > Metazoa > Chordata > Actinopteri > Salmoniformes > Salmonidae > Oncorhynchus > Oncorhynchus gorbuscha. The sequence continues at coordinate 67,462,677 of NC_060191.1, read as the reverse complement.
TGCCTTTCCCTTTCTTACTGATAAAGACATTTGCGGTTGATATATTATCGATTATATATTTTAAAAACAACCTGAGGATTGATTATAAAAAAACGTTTCACATGTTTCTGTGGACATTATCAAAACTATTTGGAATTTGTCCATGTTGTCGTGACCGCTCTTTCCTGTGGATTTCTGAACATAACGCGCCAAACAAACTGAGGTATTTTGGGTATAAAAATAATCTTTATGGAACAAAAGGAACATTTATTGTGTAACTGGGAGTCTTGTGAGTGAAAACATCCAAAGATCATCAAAGGTAAGCGATTCATTTTATTGCTTTTCTGACTTTCGTGACCAATCTACTTTGCTGCTAGCTGTTTGTAAAGTTTTGTCTGCTGAGAGAGATGTCCTTACATAAACGCTTGGATAGCATTTGCTGTAAAGTTTTTTTTAAAGCTGACACACCAGGTGGATTAACAACAAGCCAAGCTGTGTTTTGCTATATTGCACTTGTGATTTCATGAAAATTAAATATTTTTAGTAATTTAATTTGAGGCTCTGCAATTCATCCAGTGTGTGGCGAAAATGATCCCGCTAATGGGATGGGTGCGCCAAGATTAAGTGAGTGGAGATTTAGCAGCAGACAGACAAAGGAGACGGTATAGGACTGTCCTGCCTTCTCTACTGTCAGCTACTGTTCTCTAGTCACTAAAGAACAGGACTGTGGAGTGAGACTGCTCTTTAACAGTCTCTCTCTCTCTCTCTCTCTCTCTCTCTCTCTCTCTCTCTCTCTCTCTCTCTCTCTCTCTCTCTCTCTCTCTCTCTCTCTCTCTCTCTCTCTCTCTCTCTCTCTCTCTCTCTCTCTCTCTCTCTCTCTCTCTCTCTCTCTCTCTCTCTCTCTCTCTCTCTCTCTCTCTCTCTCTCTCTCTCTCAGAGAGAGGGAGAGGGGAAAGACAAGGAGAGGGTGAGACACAGGGAGAGGTGTTCTGACCAGTTGGGTGGTCATGGGACAGGCTGGAAGAGAGGACAGAGAGGTGCTCTGACCAGGCAGGAGGAGAGAACAGAGAGGTGTTCTGATCAGGCAGGAGGAGAGCACAGAGAGGTGTTCTGATCAGGCAGGAGGAGAGGACAGAGAGGTGACCTGACCAGGCAGGAGGAGAGGACAGAGAGGTGTTCTGACCAGGCAGGAGGAGAGAACAGAGAGGTGTTCTGATCAGGCAGGAGGAGAGGACAGAGAGGTGTTCTGACCAGGCAGGAGGAGAGGACAGAGAGGTGTTCTGACCAGGCAGGAGGAGAGGACAGAGAGGTGTTCTGACCAGGTGGGTGGTCGTAGTTTCTTCTTGATGCCTAGATAGACCCTCAGGTTCTTCACCTGCCATTCCCTCTCTGGACGATTACTCTACAGGGACACAAAACAGACAGATTAGATGTTTGTGTGTGTGTTTTTGTGTGTGTGTGTGTGTTTTTGTGTGTGTGTGTGTGTGTGTTTTTGTGTGTGTGTGTGTGTGTGTGTGTGTGTGTGTGTGTGTGTGTGTGTGTGTGTGTGTGTGTGTGTGTGTGTGTGTGTGTGTGTGTGTGTGTGTGTGTGTGTGTGTGTGTGTGTGTGTGTGTGTGTGTGTCTTACCCGCACTTCCTTGTACATCCTGAGGGAGGCAGTGCTCAGGATGAAGTAGCGGTCGTGGAAGCTGCCGGTATTCAGTCCCAATCCCAGAATGCTCCTCCCCTCCCGGAACTTCACCATCCCGTGCTTGGACACATCCACTTTACTGGCTATGGGAGAACGAGATGTACCAAATCAGAAACAGCATAGGGGTAATAGCAGAGCTGAGAAGTCAATTCAATTGTTTGTGTTTGTGTTTGTGTTTGTGTTTGTGTTTGTGTGTGTGTGTGTGTGTGTGTGTGTGTGTGTGTGTGTGTGTGTGTGTGTGTGTGTGTGTGTGTGTGTGTGTGTGTGTGTGTGTGTGTGTGTGTGTGTGTGTGTGTGTGTGTGTGTGTGTGTGTGTGTGCTGAGAACGTTGATATATGTATTTTGTTTTCAATGGGAGTGCTGTTTTGCAGAACAGACTGGATTATGTTCTGAGATTCCTCCAATGGCATTGAGGAGTACACCACATCTCGTCGGATGTGGCAGGGCTTGCAAACCATTACAGACTACAAAGGGAAGCACAGCCGAGAGCTGCCCAGTGACACAAGCCTACCAGACGAGCTAAACCACTTCTATGCTCGCTTCGAGGAAAATAACACTGAAACATGCATGAGAGCACCAGCTGTACCGGAAGACTTGTGATACCTCTCCCCACAGTCGATGTGAGTAAGACCTTTAGACAGGTCAACATTCACATGGCCACATGGCCAGATGGATTACTAGGACGTGTACTGCGAGCATGCGCTGACCAACTAGCAAGTGTCTTCACTGACATTTTCAACCTCTCCCTGTTTGAGTCTGTAATAACAACATGTTTTAAGCAGACCACCATAGTTCCTGTGCCCAATAATTCTAAGGTAACCTGCCTAAATGACTACCAACCCGTAGTACTCACATCTGTAGCCATGAAATGCTTTCAAAGGCTGGTCATGGCTCAAATCCACACACTCATCCCAGAAACCCTCCAATTTGCATACCACCCCAACAGATCCACAGATGATGCAGTCTCTATTGCACTCCATACTGCCCTTTCCCACCTGGACAAAAGGAACACCTACAGTATGTGAGGATGCTATTCATTGACTACAGCTCAGCATTCAACACTAGAGTGCCCTCAAAGCTCATCACTAAGCTAAGGACCCTGGGACTAAACACCTCGCTCTGCAACTGGATCCTGGACTTCCTGACGGGCCGTCCCCAGGTGGTAAGGGTACGTAACAACACATCTGCCACGCCGCTCCTCAACATGGGGGCCCCTCAAGGGTGTGTGCTCTGCCCCCTCCTATACTCCTTGTTCACTCACTCATGATTGAATGGCCAGGCACGACTCCAACACTATCATTAAGGAGACTGAAAAGATTTGGCATGGGTCCTCAGATCCTCAAAAGGTTCTACTGCTGCACCATCGAGAGCATACTGACTGGTTGCATCACGGCCTGGTATGGCAACTGTTCGGCCTCCGACCGCAAGGCACTACAGAGGGTAGAGCGAACGGCCCAGTGCACCACTGGACCTCTTTACCAGGCGGTGTCAGAGGAAGGCCTTAAACATTTTCAAAGACTCTTGCCATCCTAGTCATAGACTGTTCTCTCTGCTACCGCACAGCAAGCGGTAATGGAGCGCCAAGTCTTGGTCCAAGGGTCTTCTAAACAGCTTCTACACCTTCTACCCACCACTCTCTGTTGTCATCTATGCATAGTCACTTTAATTAACTCTACCTACATGTACATACTACCTCAACTAACCGGATCCCCCCCGCACATTGACTCTGTATCAGTACACCCCTGTATATAGTCTCACTATTGTTATTTTACTGCTGCTCTTTAATTACTTCTTACTTTTTTCTCTTATTTTTATCTGCATTGTTGGTTAGGGGCTCATAAGTAAACGCTTCACTGGAAGGTGAATGAACACCTGTTGTATTTGGGGCATGTGACTAATAACATTTGATTTGAACTGGTGCTGCTCGGAGCCGAAGGGTGCTGCTTAGACCCCTCCACAGTTCACAATGCTCTGGCAAAACATGACAATACTTGATGATAGTTGACGGAACAGCGCATGTTTTAGCTTTGCCCAAACCATAACCACTCAGAATGAATTCCTAAACTGTTATTTTTTTAAATATGCGTGGTTAGTGTGTGTGTGTGTGTACCCAAGTAGATGCGTATGGCCTCCATGGCGAGATGTTTTTTGACCAGCAAGTGGGAGTCAGTACCCAGAGAATGGATGATGGGTAACACACGCTCCAGGTGATGCAATGGACGCTCTGAGAGAGAGAGAGAGAGAGAGAGAGAGAGAGAGAGAGAGAGAGAGAGAGAGAGAGAGAGAGAGAGAGAGAGAGAGAGAGAGACAGAGAGACAGAGAGAAAGAGAGAGAGAGAGAGAGAGAGAGAGAGAGAGAGAGAGAGAGAGAGAGAGAGAGAGAGAGAGAGAGAGACAGAGAGACAGAGAGAGAGAGAGAGAGACAGAGAGACAGAGAGAGAGAGAGACAGAGGGAAGGGGACAAAAAAGTCTCAACATCAGCATCACCCCTCCATAGCACTACCATCTCCTCATCCCATACCTCTTCCCCACCTCTCCTTCCTCTCTCTCTACTCCCACCTCTCTCTCTCTACTCCCACCTCTCTCTCTCTACTCCCACCTCTCTCTTTCTACTCCCACCTCTCCTCCCACCTCTCTCTCTCTACTCCCACCTCTCTCTCTCTACTCCCACCTCTCTCTACTCCCACCTCTCCTCCCACCCTCTACTCCCACCCTCTCTCTACTCCCACCTCTCTCTACTCCCATCTCTCTCTACTCCCACCTCTCTCTACTCCCACCTCTCTCTACTCCCACCCTCTCTCTCCTCCCACCTCTCTCTCCTCCCACCTCTCTCTACTCCCACCTCTCTCTACTCCCACCTCTCTCTACTCCCACCTCTCTCTCTCCTCCCACCTCTCTCTCTCCTCCCACCTCTCTCTCTCTACTCCCACCTCTCTCTCTCTACTCCCACCTCTCTCTCTCTACTCCCACCTCTCTCTCTCTACTCCCACCTTTCTCTACTCCCACCTCTCTCTACTCCCACCTCTCATTCCTCTCTCTACTCCCACCTCTCCTTCCTCTCTCTCTCTCTACTCCCACCTCTCACCACTCACCAGTCTCCTCCTTCTGGCTGACCTCATCTCTCTGTCCACTCACCAGTCTCCTCCTTCTGGCTGACCTCATCTCTCTGTCCACTCACCAGTCTCCTCCTTCTGGCTGACCTCATCTCTCTGTCCACTCACCAGTCTCCTCCTTCTGGCTGACCTCATCTCTCTGTCCACTCACCAGTCTCCTCCTTCTGGCTGACCTCATCTCTCTGTCCACTCACCAGTCTCCTCCTTCTGGCTGACCTCATCTCTCTGTCCACTCACCCATCTCCTCCTTCTGGCTGACCTCTCATCTCCATGTCCACTCACCAGTCTCCTCCTTCTGGCTGACCTCATCTCCCTGTCCACTCACCAGTCTCCTCCTTCTGGCTGACCTCCCAGCAGCTCCAGTAGTCTTTCTCTCTGACCTGGATCTTCCGCCGGTCCAGAATCTCACAGGTCAGCTCTGCTGCCGTCATAGAACCAGGGATCTGGAGGGGAGAGCAGTGGAGGGAGTGAGATTCAGGACCGCTTCTTACTCTCTTTATTTCCCTATCATGATATAGGTGAGATCATAAGGGGTTGGGTAAGGTCAGAGGTGAGAGGTCACCTTGACATGCTGCTCTGTCGTCTCCTTCTTCTCCTCCAGGTACACTGTACAGATGAAGTCACCTGCTGACCCCGACGCCTGCACAACGCACACACACGCACGCACGCACGCACGCACGCACACACACACACACACACACACACACACACACACACACACACACACACACACACACACACACACACACACACACACACACACACACAAATTCAAGGAGTGTTAAAGCACATTGGGTAACTGCAGAACACTGTATGATATAAGAAGGTAGTGTGACTCACAGAAGCCTTGGTGTTGAGGTGTGTGTGAGTACTGTATGACTGACAGAAGCCTTGGTGTTGTGGAGGTGTGTGTGAGTACTGTGTGACTCACATAAGCCTTGGTGTTGAGGTGTGTGTGAGTACTGTTTGACTCACAGAAGCCTTGGTGTTGAGAAGGTGTGTGTGAGTACTGTATGACTCACAGAAGCCTTGAGGTTGAGGTGTGTGTGTGAGTACTGTATGACCCACAGAAGCCTTGGCGTTGAGGTGTGTTGTGAGTACTGTATGACTCACAGAAGCCTTGGTGTTGAGAAGGTGTGTGTGAGTACTGTTTGACTCACAGAAGCCTTGGTGTTGAGGTGTGTGTGTGAGTACTGTATGACTCACAGAAGCCTTAGTGTTGAGGTGTGTGTGTGAGTACTGTATGACTCAAAAAAGCCTTGGTGTTGAGAAGGTGTGTGTGAGTACTGTTTGACTCACAGAAGCCTTGGTGTTGAGGTGTGTGTGTGAGTACTGTATGACTCACAGAAGCCTTGGTGTTGAGAAGGTGTGTGTGAGTATTATTTGACTCACGGAAGCCTTGGTGTTGAGGTGTGTGTGTGAGTACTGTATGACTCACAGAAGCCTTGGTGTTGAGGTGTGTTGTGAGTACTGTATGACTCACAGAAGCCTTGGTGTTGAGAAGGTGTGTGTGTGAGTACTGTATGACTCACAGAAGCCTTGGTGTGTAGGTGTGTGTGTGAGTACTGTATGACTCACAGAAGCCTTGGTGTTGAGAAGGTGTGTGTGAGTACTGTATGACTCACAGAAGCCTTGGTGTTGAGGTGTGTGTGTGAGTACTGTATGACTCACAGAAGCCTTGGTGTTGAGGTGTGTTGTGAGTACTGTATGACTCACAGAAGCCTTGGTGTTGAGGTGTGTGTGTGAGTACTGTATGACTCACAGAAGCCTTGGTGTTGAGGTGTGTTGTGAGTACTGTATGACTCACAGAAGCCTTGGTGTTGAGAAGGTGTGTGTGAGTACTGTATGACTCACAGAAGCCTTGGTGTTGAGGTGTGTGTGTGAGTACTGTATGACTCACAGAAGCCTTGGTGTTGAGGTGTGTGTGTGAGTACTGTATGACTCACAGAAGCCTTGGTGTTGAGGTGTGTTGTGAGTACTGTTTGACTCAGAGAAGCCTTGGTGTTGAGGTGTGTGTGTGAGTACTGTATGACTCACAGAAGCCTTGGTGTTGAGGTGTGTGTGTGAGTACTGTTTGACTCACAGAAGCCTTGGTGTTGAGGTGTGTGTGTGAGTACTGTATGACTCACAGAAGCCTTAGTGTTGAGGTGTGTGTGTGAGTACTGTATGACTCACAGGGACGCTGGAGTTGTGGTTCAACTTCTCTCTGACTTTAATGATGGCCGTGATCTCATCCAGCTGTCTTTTCAGCTGCAGCTCATCCACCTGAACCGCAAAACAACCACACACAGTCAACCACACACGGTCAACCACACACGGTCAACCACACACGGTCAACCACACACGGTCAACCACACACGGTCAACCACATGACAAAACAACACGATCATATTTTTGGATCCTCTGGGAGGAGAAGAGACACAGTCTGGTATCAATAACCATGACAGCCTTGAGTTGGGAAGGAGCTCTTTGGGGTAGAGGTCAGGTCAGATGATGTGAGGAAGAACAGATATCACTCAGGTTCTGCCTAGCAACAGAGATGCATTGGCTGTTCAGTTGTGGAGGAGGTGACTCAGCCCAGGAGAAAGGGTTAAATATCAGTGCTTGTGTGAAACGTTTTTTTCATCTGAATTACAGCTGTAACGACCCTTTGGGAAGAATTCAACTTGGTTCATCTTCTCTAGTGTCCGTGACGTATTTACTCTGAGAAATTAGAACCTGACAGTATATAACGACTCACTCCATGGTTGAAACATCATTGACCAGCTCACAGTGTAGTCACCCCCCTACCAAACAGTGTAGTCACCCCCCTACCAAACACTGTAGTCACCCCCCTACCAAACACTATAGTCACCCCCTACCAAACACTATAGTCACCCCCCTACCAAACACTGTAGTCACCCCCCTACCAAACACTATAGTCACCCCCTACCAAACACTATAGTCACCCCCTACCAAACACTATAGTCACCCCCTACCAAACACTATAGTCACCCCCTACACAAACACTATAGTCACCCCCTACCAAACACTATAGTCACCCCCTACCAAACACTATAGTCACCCCCTACCAAACACTATAGTCACCCCCTACCAAACACCAGTCATACCCCTACCAAACACCAGTCATATCCCTACCAAACACCAGTCATACCCCTACCAAACACCAGAGGGCAGAAGAGAGCTAGTGCCTAAACTCAAAGATGACAGAGTGCCGTGGGGATTCCACTATGTACAGATCTAGGATCAGCTTCCTCTACCTCAATCTTAACCTTAAACATTAGCAGAGGAAAATGCTAAACTGACCCAAGATCAGCGTCTATGGGCAATAATGCACTAGTACATTTAAATTTGAGTCATTTAGCAGACGCTCTTATCCAGCGCACTTACAGGAGCAATTAGGGTTAAGTGCCTTGCTCAAGGGCACATCAGCAGATTGTTCAGCTTGTCGGACTCAGGGATTCAAACCAGCACCGTTTCGGTTACTGGCTCAATGCTCTAAACTGCTAGGCTAGCTGCCGCCTCTGAGGTTAGGGGTCAGGGGTTAGAGCTAACAGCGTCTCTGACCTCAAAGACGTCAGTGCAGTGCTCTATGAGGTTAGGGGTCAGGGGTTAGAGCTAACAGCGTCTCTGACCTCAAAGACGTCAGTGCAGTGCTCTATGAGGTTAGGGGTCAGGGGTTAGAGCTAACAGCGTCTCTGACCTCAAAGACGTCAGTGCAGTGCTCTATGAGGTTAGGGGTCAGGGGTTAGAGTCTACAGGATCTCTGACCTCAAAGACGTCAGTGTAGTGCTCTATGAGGTTAGGGGTCAGGGGTCAGAGCTAACAGGATCTCTGACCTCAAAGACGTTAGTGTAGTGCTCTATGAGGTTAGGGGTCAGGGGTTAGAGTCTACAGCGTCTCTGACCTCAAAGACGTCCGTGTAGTGCTCTATGAGTTCCTCTATGACGAGGCCAGCTGTGTAGTCCTTCCCATCACTCTGGAACAGTGTTGGGCCAAATACTATAGCCAGGTTATGGAGATTCATCTGGTTCAGCTCTGCAAACCGCTGCACACTGTGGACAACACACACACCGTTACACTCTGACCTGAGGGGTGTGTGTGTGTGTTTATATGTGTCTCACCAGTAGAGGTGGTTGACCAGGGCTCGTAGCGTGGCCTTGTTGACTCTGGGCAGCTGGCTCAGCAGAAGCTGGTACTGACAGATCTTTCTGCTCTCCTCTGGGATCACTGACAGACAACACACACACAGCCAAGCATGTTTAATTCAGTTAGGTCACGTTTGGTTCTTAGTGAATACACCCCTGCTATATAGTACCTCACCCCTATTTTAGGGTGAGTGTTGGGAGTTGGGGTTAGAGTGTAGGGTGCTACGGTTAGGGTGTACGGTGTTGGAGTTAGGGTATAAGGGTAGGGGTTAGGGTTAGGGTGTAGGGAGTTAAGGTTAGGGTGTTGGGGTTAGGGTGTTGGGGTTAGGGTGTTGGGGTTAGGGTGTAGGGGTAGGAGTTAGGGTGTAGGGGTAGTGGTTAGGGTGTAGGGTTAGGGGTTAGGGTGTAGGGCTAGTGGTTAGGGTGTTGGGGTTAGGGAGTTAGGGTTAGGGGTAAGGGTGTAGGGGTTAGGGTGTAGGGGTAGTGGTTAGGGTGTAGGGGTAGTGGTTAGGGTGTTGGGGTTAGGGTTAGGGAGTTAGGGGTAAGGGTGTAGGGGTAGGGGTTCGGGTGTAGGGGTAGTGGTTAGGGTGTTGGGGTTAGGGGTAGGGGTTAAGGGAAGGGTTAGGGAGTTAGGGGTTAGGGTGTAGGGGTAAAGGTTTAGGGGTAGTGGTTAGGGTGTTGGGGTAGGGGTTAGGGTGTAGGGTGTTGGGGTAGGGGTTAAGGGTAGGGTTAGGGGTAAGGGTGTAGGGTTAGGGTGTTGGGGTAGGGGTTAAGGGTAGGGTTAGGGTGTAGTTAGGGTGTAGGGGTTAGGGTGTAGGGGTTAGGGTGTTGGGGTAGGGGTTAAGGGTAGGGTTACGGAGGTGTAGTTAGGGTGTAGGGGTTAGGGTGTAGGGGTAGTGGTTAGGGTGTTGGGGTAGGGGTTAAGGGTAGGGGTTAGGAGTTAGGGGTAGGGTGTTGGGGTTAGGGTGTTGGGGTTAGGGTGTTGGGGTTAGGGTGTAGGGGTTAGGGTGTTGGGTTAGGGTGTAGGGGTTAGGGTGTTGGGGTTAGGGGTTAAAGGTAGGGTTAGGAGTTAGGGGTAGGGGTTAGGGTGTAGGGGTTAGGGTGTAGTGGTTAGGGTGTTGGGGTAGGGGTTAAGGGTAGGGTTATGGAGTTAGGGGTTAGGTGTAGGGGGTGTAGGGGTTAGGGTGTAGGGGTTAGGGTGTAGGGGTTAGGGTGTGTAGGGGTTAGGGTGTAGGGGTTAGGGTGTAGGGGTTAGGGGTAGGGGTTAGGGTGTAGTGGTTAGGGTGTTGGGGTAGGGGTTAGGGTAGGGTTAGGGTGTAGGGGTTAGGTAGGGGTTAGGGGTTAGGGTGTAGGGTTAGGGTGTAGGGGTTAGGGTTTAGGGTGTTAGGGGTTAGGGGTTAGGGTGTAGGGTGTAGGGGTTAGGGTGTAGGGGTTAGGGGTAGGGGTTAGGGTGTAGGGGTTAGGGTGTAGGGGTTAGGGTGTAGGGGTTTAGGGTGTAGGGGTAGGGGTAGGGGTTAGGGTGTAGGGGTTAGGGTGTAGGGGTTAGGGTGTAGGGGGGTTAGGTGTAGGGGTTAGGTGTAGGGGTTAGGTGTAGGGGTTAGGGTGTAGGGGTTAGGGTGTAGGGGTTAGGGTGTAGGGGTTAGGGTGTAGGGTGTAGGGGTTAGGGTGTAGGGGTTAGGGTGTAGGGGTTAGGGTGTAGGGGTTAGGGGTTAGGGTGTAGGGTGTAGGGGTTAGGGGTTAGGGTGTAGGGTGTAGGGGTAGGGGTTAGGGTGTAGGGGTTAGGGGTTTTGTATACGGAGAGTACGACCCTGCCTCACACAGGAAGCGGCGCAGGTCCTAATCCAGGCACTTGTCATCTCCCGTCTGGATTACTGCAACTCGGTTGGCTGGGCTCCCTGCCTGTGCCATTAAACCCCTTCAACTCATCCAGAACGGCCCGTCTGGTGTTCAACCTTCCCAAGTTCTCTCACGTCACCCCGCTCCTCCGTTCTCTCCACTGGCTTCCAGTTGAAGGCATCCGCTACAAGACCATGGTGCTTGCCTACGGAGCTGTGAGGGGAACGGCACCTCAGTACCTCCAGGCTCTGATCAGGGGGCACTGCGTTCATCCACCTCTGGCCTGCTCGCCTCCCTACCACTGAGGAAGTACAGCTCCCGCTCAGCCCAGTCAAAACTGTTCGCTGCCCTGGCCCCCCAATGGTGGAACAAACTCCCTCACGGCCAGGACAGCGGGGTCAATCACCACCTTCCGGAGACACCTGAAACCCCACCTCTTTAAGGAATACCTAGGATAGGTTAAGGTCCCTCTCACCCCACCCCCTAAGTTTTAGATGCACTATTGTTAAGTGACTGTCCCACTGGATGTCATAAGGTGAATGCACCAATTTGTAAGTCGCTCTGGATAAGAGCGTCTGCTAAATGACTTAAATGTAAATGTAAATGTATACATTTCATTATATTTCAACCTCTTTTTTTCCATTTTCGAATAAAATATACCTTCCTGCAACCCGCCTCACCCAATGTGGTACAGATCTGCAATTCTTTAGACCTTCTAATTGGAACATCCATCAGCAGCTAGGCAGCTAATTAGCTACTAGCATTTTAGTCATCGTTAGCCACTGCTAGCGGTCTTTACCTTTAGCTCGGCTTCCAGCCACTTTAGCCCGGATAGCCTGGATAATACCTGCCAGTCTGCACAGCGCGATATCAGCCCTGGGTATATCGGACTGCTTTTTTATCCACTACATCACCGGATTGCTGCCGCAAGCTCTGGACCATTACACTGAATCTTCACAGCTAGCTAGTTGCTACCGAGTGGCTAATGTGGCTAATGCCCTTGTCCAGAAGCATGCACCAGCCAGCCTCGAGCTAGCCTCGAGCTAGGCCCATTTCCCGGCTAGCAAACGAAGTACACCAACTACAATACCTCTCTTCCCAATTGGACTGGACCCTTTGTCGACAAGGAGCCCCGCCGATCCATCACAACTGGTCTGCTGACATAATCCGGCCAACGTGCTGGTGTTGATCCATCTGCTAGCCCCGGCCTGCTAGCTTCCTGAACGCCGTGTCGCTCGCCTTGCTTAATAATCGACTACCGAACGGCTCCCTGTTTCATCTTTGCTGCTCATTGGACCCTGTGATCACTCAGATACACAGCTGATGCCTGCTGGACTGTACATTAACACAGTACTTCAATTTGTTTATCTATCGGCCCCAGCCTCGAACTCAGGCCCTGTGTGTAGATAACTGACCCTCTCTGCCCATTCAATGCCATTATACCAGTTGTTATCTCACCCATTGTTTTTGTATCTCTCTCAATCAACAACTGTGATTGCTTTATGCTCCTCTCTAATGTCAATATTTAATTTTTATTTATTTTACCTTTATTTAACTAGGCAAGTCAGTTAAGAACAAATTCTTATTTTCAATGACGGCCTAGGAACAACGGGTTAACTGCCTGTTCAGGGGCAGAACGACAGATTTGTACCTTGTCAGCTTCCGGTTACGAGTCCAACGCTCTAACCGCTAGGCTACCCTGCCTTGTATCCTGTTGCTTAGGGCAGCTCTCCTTGTTTTACTTTACTGTGGAGCCCCTAATCCTGCTCAACATGCCTCAGATAGCCCCCTTGTCCCATCCCCCACATGCGGAGACCGCACCTAGCTTAACTGGCACCTCCAGATAAAACCTCTCTCATTGTCACTCAATGCCTAGGTTTATCCCCAGTGTACTCGCATCCTACCATACCCTTGTCTGTACACTATGCCCTGAATCTATTCTACCACGCCCAGAAATCTGCTCCTTTTAATCTCTGTTCCCAAAGCACTAGACGACCAGTTCTTATAGCCTTTAGCCGTACCCTTATCATACTCCTCCTCTGTTCCTCTGGTGATGTAGAGGTTAACCCAGGCCCTGTGTGTCCCCAGGCACTTTCATTTGTTGGCTTCTGCAACTGTAGAAGTCTTGGGTTCATGCATGTTAACATCAGAAGCCTCCTTCCTAAGTTTGCTTTATTCAATGCTTTAGCACACTCCACCAACGCTGATGTCCTAGCCGTGTCTGAATCCTGGCTTAGGAAGACCACCAAAAATTCTGAAATTTCCATCCCCAATTACAACATTTTCCATCAAGACAGAACTGCTAAAGGGGGCGGAATTGCAATCTACAGTAGAGATAGCCTGCAGAGTTCTGTCATACTATCCAGGTCTAAGCCCAAACAGCTTCTACTTTTAAAGATCCATCTCCCCAGAAATAAGTCACTGTTGCTGCTTGTTATAGACCCCACTCAGCTCCCAGCTGTGCCCTAGACTGTGCATGTGAATTGATTGCCCTCCATCTATCGTCAGAGTTCGTACTGTTAGGTGACCTAAATTGTGATATGCTTAACACCCCGGCCATCCTGCAATCTAAAGTAGATGCCCTCAATCTCACACAAATTATCAAGGAACCTACCAGGTACAACCCCAAATCCGTAAACATGGGTACCCTCATAGATATCATCCTGACCAACTTGCCCTCTAAATACACCTCTGCTGTCTTCAACCAGGATCTCAGCGATCACTGCCTCATTGGCTGCGTCCGTAATGGGTCCGCAGTCAAACGACCACCCTTGTCAAGTGCCACCTAAAACACTTCTGTGAGCAGGCCTTTCTAATCGACCTGGCCTGGGTATCCTGGAAGGATATTGACCACATCCCGTCAGTAGAGGATGCCTGGTTGTTCTTTGAACGTGCTTTCCTCACCATTAAATAAGCATGCCTCTTTCAAAAAATGTAAAACTAAGAACAGATATAGCCCTCGGTCCACTCCAGACTTGACTGCCCTTGACCAGCACAAAAACACCCTGTGGCGTACCGCAACATGCAACTTTTCAGGGAAGTCAGGAACCAATACACACAGCCAGGTAGGAAAGCAAAGGCTAGCTTTTTCAAACATAATTTTTCATCATGCAGCATGAATTCCAAAAAGTTTTGGGACACTGTAAAGCACCTCCTACCAGCTGCCCACTGCACTGAGACTAGGAACCACTGCCACCAGCAATAAATCCATGATAATTGAGAATTTCAATAAGAATTTCTCTACGGCTGGTGTAGTGGCCAATCGGTTCAAATATGAACCATCCAAGAACTTTGTGAAAATCAATATAGACTTTTAATACACCCCTATCATAAGCTGGAGAGCCCCGCGGGACCCACCCCTTTCCAGAGCTCTCGCTCTCCCTTTTATATCCATGCATACATTAGCAAATACAGTTACATCCCAATCCTGCTTGTTCAGCCCAGTAACGCCCACATCTGCTTTCGGACAGATTATATGATGACAAGACCCTTCCTTTGACCTAAAGATAATATACATCCCCCCTTCCTGTGGCCTGTGCTCAGACCCTGTAATTAACCCCATGTGTCCTTTAACTCTAGTTTTTAGTGTGTTCAGCTGACCTGGTCGCCTTCTCTCCA